>NC_061821.1:41058466-41065966 GCF_019202785.1 Penaeus chinensis | reverse complement strand
CTCTCTTCTCTCTCTCCATCTTCCTCTCTCTCTTCTCCTCTCTCTCTCCTCTCTCCCCCCCTCAATCCTCCCTCTCTTTCCCCTCTCTCTCCCTCTCTCTCTCTCTCCTCCTCCCTCCCCTCTCGCTCTCTCTCTCCTCTCCTCCCCCTCTCCCTCCCTCTCTCTCTCTCTCTCTCCTCCTCTCCTCTCTCTCTCCTTCTCTCTCTTCTCTCCTCTCTCCTCCTCCTCTCTCCCTCCTCTCTTCCCCTCTCCCTCCCTCCTTTTTTTTTTTTTTTTTTTTTTTTTTTCCTCTCCTCTCTCTCCTCCATCTTCCTCTCTCTCCTCGTCTCCACTCCTCTCTCTCCTCCCTCTCTCCTATCTCTCTCTCTCTCCCTCTCTCCCTCTCCTCTCTCCCTCCCTCTCCTCCTCTCCATCTCCTCTTCCTCTCTCTCTCTTCTCCTCTCCTCTCTCTCTCTCTCTCTCCTCTCTCTTCCTCTCCCCCTCTTCTCTCTCTCTCTCTCTCTCCTCTCCTCCTCTCCTACTCTTCTCCCCTCTCTCCCTCCTCGTTCTCTCCCTCTTCCCTCACTCTCTCTCTCTCTCTCCTCTCCTCTCTCACTCTCTCTCCTCTCTCTCTCTCTCACCTCTATCTTCGCTCTCCCTCCTCTCTCTCCTCCTCTATCTACTCCTCCTCCCTATTCTCTCCTCTCTCTCTCTCGTTCTCCTCCCTCTCCTCCTCCCTCTCTCTCATCTTCTCTCTCCCTTCTCTCTCTCCTCTCCCCATCTCTCTCTCTCCTCTCCCTCCTCTCTTCCTCTCCACTCTCATTCCTCTCTCCCTCCCTCTCCCCTCCTCCTCTCTCCTCTTCCTCTCCTCTCCTCTCTCTCTCCCTCATCTCCCCTCTCTCTCCTCCTCTCTCCATCTCCCTTCTCCATCCTCTCTCTCCTCCTCTCCTCCTCTCCATCTCCTCTCCTCTCTCTCCTCCCCTCTCTCTCTCCCTCTCTCTTCCTCTCCCCTTCTCTCCCTCCATCTCCTCCTCTCCCCCCCCCCCCCCCCCCCCCCCCCCCCCCCCCCCCCCCCCCCCCCCCCCCCCCCCCCCCCCCCCCCCCCCCCCCCCCCCCCCCCCCCCCCCCCCCCCCCCCCCCCCCCCCCCCCCCCCCCCCCCCCCCCCCCCCCCCCCCCCCCCCCCCCCCCCCCCCCCCCCCCCCCCCCCCCCCCCCCCCCCCCCCCCCCCCCCCCCCCCCCCCCCCCCCCCCCCCCCCCCCCCCCCCCCCCCCCCCCCCCCCCCCCCCCCCCCCCCCCCCCCCCCCCCCCCCCCCCCCCCCCCCCCCCCCCCCCCCCCCCCCCCCCCCCCCTTTTTTTTTTTTTTTTTTTTTTTTTTTTTTTTTTTTTTTTTTTTTTTTTTTTCTCTCATCTCTCTCTCTCTCTCAATCTCTCTCTCTCATCCTCTCCCCTCTCTCTCTCCTCTCTCTCTCTCTCTCAGATCTCTCTCTCTCTCTCACAGATCTCTCTCTCTCTCTCTCTCTCTCTCTCTCTCTCTCCTCCTCTCTCTCTCTCTCTCTCTCTCTCTCTCTCTCTCTCTCTCTCTCTCTCTCATCTCTTCTTCTCTCTCTCTCCTCTCTCTCTCTCTCTCTCTCTCTCTCTCTCTCTCTCTCTCTCTCTCTCTCTCTCTCAGATCTCTCTCTCTCTCTCCTCTCTCTCTCTCTCTCTTCCTAATCTCTCTCTCTCCTCTCTCTCTCTCTCTCTCTCTCTCTCTCTCTCTCTCTCTCTCTCTCTCTCTCCTCTCTTCTCTCCTCTCATCCCTCTCTATCTCTCCTCTCTCTCTCTCTCTCTCTCTCTCTCTCTCTCTTCTCTCTCTCTCTCTCTCTGTCTCTCTCTCTCTCTCTCTCTCTCTCTCTCAGATCTCTCTCTCTCTCTCTCTCTCTCAGATCTCTCTCTCTCTCTCTCTCAGATCTCTCTCTCTCTCTCTCTCTCTCTCTCTCTCTCTCTCTCTCTCTCTCTCTCTCTCTCTCTCTCTCTCTCTCTCTCTCTCTCTCATGCTGCTTCTCATAATGTATGGAACTCTCTTTTTTCAGGGTGAGATGATGCGTGGAGTAGCACCTCAGTACTTGCCACCACATGTTTATACCTCGCAGTATTATAGTGCTATGGATCCACGTATGTTTGGTAAGTATTTTTTTCAGACTTATTAAGGAAGATGGTGTATGTATGTTTATATGAATGTAACTACTAGAAGTGTATGTGAGTGAAACAAGAAATGTATTGAAAGGTGGCAAAATCCCACATCCATTGGTGAGTGGTGTGAGTTAGGTAGTTTGGCTTGATTATTATTACTGTTTTTATGTGTTGCCATGGCCATCTTAGATTGGCCCATGTAGACCACTTATGTTTAGCTCTTTTGGATCTTGTACTTGAGAGTTTAGAGTGAGAGGAGAGAGAGATAGATAGATGAGGCGAGGCGAGACGAGACGAGACGAGATGAGGTGAGATGAGACGAGAATGTGTGTTGGAATACAAGTGATTGAATTTTCTTTAGGATTATATTCATCTAATTGTAGTTAGAGTATTAAGGGTGTTACTCTTTCTTTCTAGGAGGAGAGAAAATTATAACACAGATGCCACTGGACATGAAGGTAGAAAAGGGAGAGCCAGAGAAGCTTGAATCACACTCCACTTCAGGGACCCCAGGACCAGCTGATTTCCCCCCAAGACCGAGTGGAGCCCCAGCAGCATTAGCTCCGAGGGGCCAGTCTTCACCTCATGTCTTGGCTTCTCCACATCATGACCGGTCTACTGATTCTCCTCAGGTAAAGGCCTCATAAAGAGTCTTTTAGATATTTGTTCATTCTTTAAACTTCCAAATGGTTCAACCCACTTTTATAAATCTTTTTTCTTATTATGTTTAGTTTTCATTTGATTTTAGAGCATTCTTAAAATAGATATAAATTCGGATACATGTACCTCTGAAGAAAATATAAATTTTATCAGATGATTTGGAGAAGCTAAGAGTGTGATGTCTAATACAAACTACTTTTGTTCACTCTAGGTTGCGATGGTATATAGCCGCCTTTACGATCGATATTACAATTATCCTGGTCGTGCTGGGACTCCTGGAGCTCCAGGAACAGGTGAACATGAAGCCAGAAGCCGAATTTCGTCACCCTCGGGAACTCCTCTTGTATACCCTGCCATGGGGCCAGCAGAAGTCCACCACCAACCAATGGTACAAATATCAACTCCACAGTACGCTTCACAAGTTCCACCTCAGTTACAAATGCTTATACAGGTAAGTTATTTAGATAATAAGAATAGATGTACAGTTGAACCTCTTGTAGTTCCAGGGAAAGATTCCTTTTAAGACTGCTCCTCAGGTAACATAGTCTGTTCTGTCTGGATGTATAGGAGGCACTACCCCATTACGTTAATGCCTTAGACAGAGAACATGTTATTGTACCGCACATCATCACTTGACATCTGACCAGCATTTCATAATGAATATATTGCTTAAAAAGAAGAGGCATTAATACATTTCATTCTGAAGTTACTTTTGCAATATAAATATTTGTAAATGCGGTCTTGAATATGCCTGTGGAAAAATATGACAGGGTATAGTTAGATGAATAGTTTTTATACCAAATTTTATTTATCACTCATTGTTACAACTATGGAGTCATGTTGAATATAGTAAGGCTTTTTAGAAGAAAGATCATTATGATTGCCATAGTCACAGTAGAAATAAAGTAAGAACAGTGGTAAAGCCAATGTAATATGGTTATTCAAATTATGAATAAATATTTATTTGTAATTATCAAACATGAAATAGCCTTTCTTGCTAGTTTTGCTACCCTTGTTACAAAAGAGAGAGCATGAAACTTCCTGATTACACAAGCCAGTTTTAATATAATCAGTGATATGAGAAACAATAACAAATTATTGAAAAATACAGACTCAAGAAGAAATGTTGATATTAAATTATTGATTGTTAAACATCCCTGCCAACTATGTGATTAAACCCCAGGAAGGGGCAGGGCCTCCTGCATGTCCAGACTGAAGGGGCTATAGGAGATAGGGTGATTGTTTGGCCTCTTACTCTGTTATAGCCTTTTCTCCATCATATCTGCCATTCCAAGGATTTTTTTTTTTCTGATGAACTTGGAACTAGTACATTGTTTATGGTTGTAATTAATTGGCAAGATGTTTTAGCAGTGGCTAAATTCAATAATAATATTAAACAGCTCATTATTATATCAATTTTATTTGCAATTTTATAGTGTACTCTAAATAAGTTAGCTCTCAAATGATTTTTTTTTTTCCAAGCACCTGTTATGGGAAATGTGAAAATACTGTTTACATATCATGCCAAAAAAGGATGTAGCTTATTAATTTTTCCCCCCAACAAACAAAGAAAATGTTAATTGGAGCAATTTGAGGTTCATCTGCAATTGTTTTTATTAATAAAAATGCTTAATATTAGTACTAGTATTAGTTATTGAAAATGAATTTTCTACATCTTGTTTCAGACAGTATCTTTAATCATATTTTTTTTGACTTGCATTGAAAAAAAGTTATTGTCAAATTTGTAATTTTCTTTTTTCTTAATGATAATGAAAAGATGAAAATACCAGATGTAATTGTTTAGAAAAAAATGTAATACACAGTCTTGGGATTGAAAATGAATATGAAATGAATAACAATTGTATTTTTCAGGGTACAAATGTAACTTGGACTGGACTTCTGGGGCTGAAGCAAGAGCATGCAGCTGTACAGATGATTTATGTCTCGGGTAGCAGTGACGTTGCACGTGGTGCCTTGCCAATTCATCCAGATGGAACTACTTCTGTTATGCGCATTGGTCAAAGAATGAGATTAGAACAAACACAACTTGAAGGAGTTGCAAGGAAAATTCAGGTAAGGATGAGTTCATAAGTCTGTGGAGGCAGAGCTTTATCTTGTTATTGTTATGTTAAACAACTTTCAGTTAAAATAAATCACTGTAGAATTAAAGCCACAAAATACAAGAAATAAATCTTGCATAGTAAACTAAATACTGTTTTAAACAGTTTTAGTTAAGTAGGATATCAAAGTAGATCTTGTATTATTTTTTGTTCAAAAGATGCATACTGATTGTAATTTTGCTTTGTATTTGAACAGATGGAAGCAGAACACTGCATGCTACTGGCTCTTCCTCATGGCCGAGACTCCTATGACATTATCCAACAGCACAATAGTCTACGTAATGGCATTATCAACTATCTTGTTGTGAAACAGGCTGCAGGGATTGTAAATGTTACTGCTCCTGGCACTCATCAGGTTTGTGAAAATATTCACTGTGTCATTTTATTTTTAAACATAGCAAAGGTTTGATTATTCAGGAAATAGATACTGTTGTTCCAAGTGAAAGCTGATACGTATTTCTTAACTTATGTTGGTATTGGAAATCAGCAGTATTAGGAACTTCCTATCTTTAACCCAATGCCGCCGGGGAAAATGTATAAAAAATGGGGAAAATGCTGTGCTCATTTTCTATATTTTTGTGAAATGTCTCTGCACATAGATGGCTCTGCTCTTGCTTAGCCACAAAGGAGTCAATTAGTAGAACTTGTAACCTTATGTGATTTGAATTGGCAGGAGAAACATATTTTTTACTAGTGCTATGAATATCGATGGTGTTTTTTTTATTATAAACATTATGATTACTTAAATGTTGTAAACATTAGTAACAACAAAATAAGATAACGTAAGATATTTTTGTCTAGTACAAGTGTAGCCATCTATGTGTAAAAACAATCAAACAAATACTCACAGTGGGCAGAGCACGTAAGTACACGTCATGCCCGTCGGCATTGGGTTAACAATATTTGAAAAGGAAGACTGTTTGTATTTGTTTTATTACATGAAAAAGAAATGTGATGGTTGGTAGCTCCAGTTTGAATTACACCACACTTGAAATGAATTAATGTTATGCTCCTTTGTAACTAAAGGGTGCTGATACTTGCAATGTATATGTATATTACATATTGAGATACTGGTTATTTTTGTATTTGATTATAATTGACTTAAATTTCTTCTCTTTTCCAGCCTGCATTTGTGGTTCACATATTCCCACCTTGTGATTTTGCAAATGAAAACTTGGCTAGAATATCACCGGATTTGTTGCATCGAGTTGCAGAGATCTCGTATCTTCTGGTGGTTATTGCTACATGCTGAGTCTCCTTTTAATACTGAAGAAGGATTGTGATACCTGAAATATAATTTTTTAATGAAAATGTACAGCCACTATGTTTTATGAGGTTTTGGAAGTGCATTTTTATATCTTGAAAGGGACCTAATACCAGATTTGAAATTGAAAATGGAAACCAAGAAACTTTTACTTGATAGGACTGAAAGTTGTGCTATATATGTAATTTTTCTTTTTGCATCAGACCATTTTCTTATTTTCACGAAGATTATAGGACAAAAAGAACTTGATATTTGTATTAATGAGTTTTATGCAGTTATGAAATGACCACTTCTTGAAAATACTGCTGCAGAATCTATATTTTTGTGAAGTGTTAAAGTGTGAAACTGAAAAGACAGTAATAATAATATGATTTATACTATATGTATTAGATATTCAGAAATTAACAATGTAAGGAAAAGTTGATTTAAATCTCAATTGATTTTCTGTAGTTTGAGTTACCTTGGAAGCTGTAATTCAAGAATTAATGTAATATTATTTACTTTGTAATTAGCAGAAAATTGTAGATTCTATTAGATTTGCACAACTACTTTATTGCAAATAATGGCTTGTATTTGTGATGTATGTAAAAGAAAGATAATTTATTTGATTTAATGGCTGATACACAGAAATATGAACAATTAACAAGTAAGACCATGCTCTCTGTCTCTCTCTCTCTCGATGGTAAATGATATAGAACACTGTGATTACCGTTTTAATGAACAATGTAACAGGAATGATGATAATAATAATAATAATAATATGTGGAAAAGTGATCAAATGGCACCATTAAACTAATAAAAAAGGTAAATAATGAAGAAATCTTGCGATACAATAAACTGGTTTGATGTTGGTGTTAAATTATGGAAATGATAAGCTTGCCTCACTGTCGTGTTCTGATTGTTTGATGTGCACAGCTTGCAACATCTCAGTATACCTATAACCACTATATATGACTAAGCACGCTGGAAAAGACGTAATATTTTGGCCCGACAGCACTAGACCCTGAACAGTAGTATGGCATGGAATGGCAGAAAATCTGGTTTATAGTGAAGTGGCCTAAATAGGCAGTCCATGCTACTGTTTCTGTGAGACTCTCCTATGGACACCCCAATTAAAGTCATATCTTGACTTGCCTCCACATGAGTGATGTATGAGTGTTGTGTAAGTTGTGCAGACACAATTTTTTGTGTGGCCTAACCAGCCTTGGGCCCAATGGTGCCCATATGCCGCCTATGGTGTTTAGACGAGCTGTATAGTTGTAAATACAATAATGATTGTAGAATAATTCTTTTTTACTGTTCATTTT
>NC_061821.1:41050966-41053466 GCF_019202785.1 Penaeus chinensis | reverse complement strand
GGTTTCCGTGTGGAGCTTGGTGGTTGCTATCCCATCTTTGTATATATCTTCCAATATTTTACAATATGCCTCCTCTATTCCCTGTCTCGAATAGCTTCTAGTACTGTTGGTATTTCTACAGTCAAATGCCTTTTCGTAATCGATGAATTCCATACACGGGGTTTTCCTATATTCGTTTATTTTTCTCAGTACAATGGTTATCAGCGGTAGCCATACTTGTTTAAATGGCATGACTCTTTATTAAGGAAGAATATTACACAGTGAAGGAAACACACGAGACGATGTCTTAGGGTAGGGGCTGAGCGCGGGCAGCCAGCCCTGAGGCTGGTCACAGCGAATGCTGGAAGCGAACTCAGAGGTCAGACGAGGTCAGATATAATCGTCATCTAAATCATCGCTGGTGTGTTGGTTCTAAATTTGACTTAGAACCACGTGGTCTATTGGTCTAATGGCTTACAGACATGCTATATTGCTCGGCCACCTACTAACGCCTCGCCCTCGAAGCACCTTACATTGGCATCAAAGGGTGACCCAACTTTGGCTGGTCCTGATTGGCTGGTCATCTCGTTCTCGTGTGCATTGTCCTTGGTCCATATTCGTGGCTGCTCGTCCTTGTCGTCCTCTTCTTCCTGGTCCTTGGCGAATCCATCCATCCTACACGTCCACACGTCTCGCACAGGTCCTCCTTGACTTCGGATCCGTATAGACTTCCTCGTAGTCTTCGACCAGGTCTAACTTGGCGGCGTCCTCGCCCACACACCTTCGCAGACCTCGTCTAGGTCCTTCTCGGTTTCGTGCTCGTTCAGACGTCCTGGTAATCTTCGTCTGGATCTACGGGCGTCCGGGCAGGTGGCATCCTCTTCGGCATCTCAGGGCGGCTGATAACTTCGCTTACGACTGGATCTGTGGGCGTCCGGGCAGGCGGCGCGCTTCCACAGCATCCTTAGGCGGCTTAATGTCTGAACTGACGAACATCCTGGTTCGCAGATCTACGGCGATCTTCTAATGACGTCCTTCTCACAGCATCCTAAGGACCGTTTCTGCAGCAGGGTCCTCCTTCGGTGCCATGTCGGATACCGTCGGTCCAACTGCTATGTATAGTCGGGGAACCAGATCACACACGTAAGGGCCAAGATAGTAAGAGAAAAAGAAGGCAACAGAGAGGAGGGGATAAGAGATGCTAGCCGGTTATTTATATATATTTGCAGTTTTTAATGTTATCTTTTACATTATTTTCGTCTTTTTTTCGTTTTGTGTTTTACTTTCACAATGATAAAGAAGAAAATAGGGGAGGGAGACGTCAGTAGCAATCCGCATGGACCTGGATTGAACTACCAACCGTTCTCTGATAGACATAAGAGTAGATAAGAGAAACGACAACGGCAATCCGCAAGGATTTACTTGAACCAATTGTCGTCACACAGAGAAGTAATGTATGTAAATTTAGAAATTGTACATCAACTTTCTCACAAGCAAATCTCGAATCAGAAATACTGAAATGCCGAGTTAGCCATGTCTAGCTATGCATGTCAGACTTCATTGACGGGGGGTCGCTATACCCAAAATGCCGTACGAAATGAAGTGAACTGAACTAGCCAGAAAAATCTAAAAATAACCCGATCTTCTCTGCGTATCTATGATTGGCGCTCGTGACATTCCCTACAAGTATCTATCAAGAATCACACGATCGCTTGGGATTTACCCAAAACATTTACCCAAAACATGCAAGAGGGTGAGAAGGGCGTGATTAATAAGCAAATAATGATTGTATCTTAAACGCTAGTCCTACATTGATGAACAGACGTAACTGCGGGTCACACCGACTCGAAAGTTGGCGATCGAACGAATAACTTTAACCTGTAGCTTCTACTGTTTTACCTGTAGTAACGTCGAAGCGTAGCTCTATTAGGCGATGCACGCAACCCCGGGTTATATCAGGCATCCCTGTGCACTATGATATGGGGAAGATCCTAATGCTAGACTCAAAATAATAAATTTATGTAAAAATCGCCTTACAAGCTCCGCTCTAGCGTTGATAGAACGTGTCACCAATGAGCAATGTAACGATGCTACGGTTATCCCCATTGTGCCTGCAACAACAACAACAACCAAATTACGGGAAAAACGAGTGGTTATCTCTTGGCCCTACCTTGGCCGTATCCAAGCGACCGGAAGGGAAAGAGAAAATACGGTCAGGTCGGGTCGAGGAGAGGAACGAGATAAAATTATATAATGTCCATGATAAGGATATAAATTATGAACGCGTTAAATTCGATGTAGATGAAACAATAAAAATCTCTAATAACGAGAGAAATTAACGATATAATTAATGAAAGATATTCATGTTTGTCGATCACATACCGTGATCACACAGTAATGCGATCTAAGGTCAGAAGAGTTCTCGAGACGTTGTCTTAAGGTAAGCGCTGAGCGCGGGGTCGCGTGTCCGTCCAGCCAGCCCTGGAGGGCCGGAGGCTGGTGCTGACCTGGTCAGATATAA
>NC_061821.1:41035966-41045966 GCF_019202785.1 Penaeus chinensis | reverse complement strand
TTTGCGCATTAGACTGATTTTACAGCCGACGATTAACATCGCTTATTTGTAGATTTATATCGTATATTTTACTTTGTTTCAGTTATATATTTCTTTATGCTGCAGCTTAAGTGTTATACCAAAGAAGTAAAATGAACAAAGAAGACATGGGATATGAACGATAATATTGTTTTATTTTATCAAGGCATGTGTAAAGTCGAAACGCTTTCCACGAATTATAAAAAAAAAAAAAAATCATACAAATAAGGTATCAAAAGACATAGCGCATACATTTATAAAATCAAAGTAGAGCTAATATATATATATATATATATATATATATATACATATATATATATATTATATGTGTGTGCGTGTGACAATAATAACAATACATATACATACCTATACATATATAAACTAAATGACATTAAATACATAGTCTCTAGTCAATAAATACTCCATCCAACCACCTAGCATGTATGGGTTGAGTCATGCTAGTGAAAAGGGGAGGGAGAGGAAAATCTACGGGTCTATATTCCACCCACTATTGACCTCATGATGAGCGTCGAACCCCTGGGCTGTATGCCCCGTGAAGTCATGCGCGAGACGGACAGATTTGTTGAGTAGCTTAGTGACGAGACCTTACTTATATATAGACATTGCTTGATAGTCTCTCAGAGCAAAGCGTAATTATGACGCTGAAATGGGCTATGAGGTCTCACTTACTAATATTTCATGATACGAGGCCCTAACTATATCAACACATGAAGCTCCATCTGTTTAGTGCTTTGAAAACAAATACCAACCTTTCCGAATCAACTACCGACCGTTTCGGTTTCTTCTATTCCCGAGTAAAGATACTGTAGTGTGGCTAGTCGCCACGCGCGACGTTCTCTCTCGCGACGGCGAGCATCTTCCCCCTGCGCGCTTCCCTGGTCGGGCAAACTGCACTTTCCCATCACGGCATTCTTCCACCTGCCGGATTCCACCCCCTTTTACTCGTATTTTTAGTGTTTTTATCCTTGGTTTTCGTGTTTTTGTTTTGTTTTAGTTTACCCATGTTTTGTACATTTTCTTTGGTTTTCGTTTCATTTTAATTAGCTTACTTTTTACTTATTTTAATGCAGTTCTTTGCCGGCAGCCCTAGTTTTAATTATCTGTGAGCTCCTTTGTTTTTAATCCATACCATATAAATCATATAAATGTTTAAGTGATTAGGGTGACCATTTTTACAAACATTCTTTTTTATCAATTATTTTACTCATGTTCGCTATTGCAATTGTTTTACATGTTTCTTATTTTAACTAAATTACCAATTATTTATCAATACGGGCAGGTTCTTATTTTTTTCTCCTATTTATAAAGTTGTATGAAGTGACGTCACCGTCACCCCTCACCCCCCAATGGCCGCGAAAAATAAACAGTTCGGCAGAGACCGCAGCAGAGACCTGGTGTTTATTTTTCCTTATTTTCTTTGTGTGAAACCGGCTCGACGCCCCCGGAAGCTACAAAAGATAAAGTTAAGTCTGAGGTATATTTGACTCGCTTATAGGAGCTGGATGTGATCATGCTTTTAAATAATAATCATCGGTAATAGTTACGAGTGCTTTTCTTTGTTTAGGTTTTATGGTTTAGTTTTACTTTAATTTTGTACAGCACTTCTTTTCTTGAGTTTAATATTGATTTTTAAAGTGAGTGTTCATTTTACTTTTACCTTTGCTTTATATGTTCTTAATCCATTTTTAACGTAATTCTTAAAGATGGTTTTAACTATAGTTTTTATTATTTCATTGTATTACGATTTTATTGTGCGACGGAGGGGGTAATGCTGGAACAAACCCACGCCAAATAAGCTCCTCTAGCCACGCTACCACCTCATGGGGCTTATACCAGGGGTTTAAATAGACTACTTTATTTGCGTAAGGCGCCCTTGGTCATGATAGGATTTTGATATGCCACAGTATTTTTGGTGGGCAGCGTCGGGATTTGTTCCAGTTTAAATCTCTTAATTATCCCTCCGTCGGTATACATCCAGCATAGATTTTCCCTGTTGGTTATATAATGCATGTTAGTTTTAAGTAGATTGGTGAGCCACTTTGTTTTCCGTTCTTTTCTTGTTTTATAGGCCTTTTACTCTGGTTGTGAGTTTTCAGTTTTATAAAATGTTCATAAGTTTGTTTTACTTTGTGCTTTTTATTTGGTCCTTTTAGTTTTCAATCTTTGGCCTTATTTTTTTTTGTATTTCCCCTTTTGTAGTTTTAAGAGCTGTATAGTTCCAAGTTTTAATCATCCTTTTACAGACTGGTTGTAAGTGTTGATATTTTACTCAGCTCGTTTATCTAGGGATCTCGTGGCTCATTTTAGATTTAGGGATTCTTTCTTATACATATACATATTTTACCCTTTAACCCGTTTTTTCCCAAGCAGCTTTGATCTTGGTCATTTTCTGGTTGTTGTTTATTGCTCTGTTGCTTACGGTTTTTGTTTTTTTCTTGTTTTATGGTGGATCTTTTGTGACTTTGTGTAGTCCGAGACAAGTATGCCAAGCGAGAAGGAGAGGCAAGATCGATACAAGAGGCTCCAGGAGCGCCGCAATATGCCGTCAGACAGCTTGCCTGCATCTGGATCCCCTGTTCCTTCGACCAGCCGATCCAATCCAGACGTCCGACGAGCTGTTAAAGTGATGGAAGGCGAGATTTCAATGTTCTCCGAAATTATGGGGAAGATTAATGATCTCTTTGCTGAAGTGAGGGACTATCACAAAAGAAACGATCTTCGCTTGGATAAAGTTGAGGAAGCGATGCGTCACCGGGAAGAGGTGGCCCAGGAAGCCCCTTCAGCTAGTGACGATGACGATCGGCTGCGTGAAAGGGACGAGGTCATCCAGCAGCTGCGTGATCAGTTGCAGGAGCAGGAGCAGGAGCTTGACATAGTTCGACGAGAGCTCCAGGAGGCTTGGAGGCTCCCCCATGACCATACAACTCGAGGGGGTGAGAGGGACCCGAACCTCCAGAATCCCTGCCGGCAGTCACTCAGGCAGGATGTTGAGTTTCAGGAGTCGCAAAATCTCGCAAGGGCCACCACAAGGCCTGTGTCTGAGGTGCTTAGTCGCCCCATGCCCAGTGGAAGCATACTACCTGAACCAACTACCACCAACAGTATGCAGGACCTTCCTCCACCGCTTCCCTACAATCGCCCACCAGGTCCAGATCCTGCCCGCCACCAAATGTATCCACCTCAATCACAGGGGGGCCAGATGCCAGTGTCCTCCCATCAGGCTGTTCCTCCACCTCAAAACCTTCCACCACATCAAGACATCTACAATGTCCAGCAACCGTCACAGTCCTCAGCTGGGACTGTAAGCTATGTGCTCTCCAAGGAGACTGTTCCACACTTCCGAGGAGACGCTCCTGCCTCGCAGCCACTCCGGAAGAACCAAGAAGTGGAGGGATGGATCCGGGCGATAGAGAATATCGTCAAGCCTCCCACATCTGAGGCCTACATTCAAGCCGCCCGTGCAAGCTGTCGAGGAGCAGCTGAACTGCTGGTAAACTCGCCACTTTTTGACAGCATTGGGGACTGGCAGTCTTTTAAAGCAGCACTACGAAGTAAGTTCCGGGGAACATACACTTCTGCCGACTTCTACAAAGTACTGTATGATATCCGCATGTCCACATCCCAGGCACCCATGGACTTTTTCCTCCAACTCGAAGGGAATGTGTATCAGGGGTACAGGGATCACCCCGAGGCTGTCGGCGACCCTTCTCAGTTGAAGAGGTTCTTTTTGAGTGGACTTCCTACATGGCTATGTGACTTTTTGGCTCTGAAGGAAGATGGGAGCCCATCCCAGATTGCTGAGGCGGCCCAGCGTATCTGGAATTCTCGGCATGGAATTCACCACAGCAGCTACCAGTCTACTGGACCTGACCGGTTCACACAGCACCCAAACCAACCTCCACGCACCCGTGATGTTTATGCCATGACTGTGTCGGCCCCACTTCCGTCACATCAACCTACACTCCATGTCCCAGACTATCACAAGTGGTGTGTTTATCATCAGCTTCCAACCCACAACACACCTGAATGCCGTGCAAAAGGAGGAAGGGAAGCTAGTTCCCCACCTACCAGCCGACGCTGCTATGAGTGTCGGAACTCAGGACACTTTGCTAGGGAGTGCCCCTTTCGTCAGAGCCAGGGTAATGATGCCCTCCGAACTCCTGGCAGAGATGAAACAGGGGGCATGTACCAAGGGCCCTACCCTCCCCCAGGAAGCAGTCGCAGCAGTGGAAGCCCTAGGTTGTACAGGACGACCACTCGTGCCACTCAATGTTGATGGTGCCACTCTAATTGGTTTCATTGACACTGGTTCGGAGGCGACCATTATTAAGTCACCGGAATAACCCATCTAGAACCTTGAAAGGTGTTGCCGGTGAGGCACTGGATACGTTATGTGAAGTTACCCTTTCCTTTAACTTTTGCTCAACCAAAGTTATTCATCGAGTTGCTGTGTGTGACGCAAAGTTTCCTGGAGACATCCTCCTGGGAATGGACCTGCTCCGAAGGACAAGCTTCTGTCTCTCATCCGGTGCTACAGAGAGTGAGGCCTCTCTCAGTATCGAAGGTCATACATTTCCCGTAACATATACTGACAACCCAATGCTACGGATCAATGTAGTCAGCGTCAATGATTCTGGTAAAGTGGGCATGGCAGACAACCTCAATCCTCCAATGACTCCCTTAGCCACTCAACCCTCTGTACACCTCCTTAACACGACAGAGCTCCCACCACATACTGGGTGCTTTGTAGAAGGTGTGATCAGCCGGTCGGGGCCCAATGATGGAGAAGTCATCATCTCACCAGAATCTTCAGCTGCATGCATCTCGCCATATATGATCACCACTGTTTCAGAGCGCCACTGTCCTGTGTGGATGGTGAACGACACAACAAGGGTGGTGAGGTTGACCCAAGGTACACGATTGGGCACGGTAGCTACAATAGAAGAGGTTTTTACTTCAAACCCAGCTACTACTGTGCCTGATCCTTCTCCCACAAAGCCCGCCTCCTCGGAGCCTGATGCTGCAGATGGGGACTTCTGTTGGGAGCACGACGACTTTGACTATATGCATGGCTTGACTGACTTTGGGTATGCAGAGGGCTTGGACTTTGTCCCTGGGGAGTTGCCACTTTCTCAAGCCCTTGCAGCGATTGCGCTCGCCGGAAACAATCAAGATCACGTGGAGGATGGTGAGCAGACGTACAATCTGGAGCACCTTGACCAGACCCAAAGACAGGAGCTACAGGACCTCTTGTGTCGCTACCAGGTCCTGTTCGATGGGGGGGGAAACTGCAGTTGGCCATGTACCAGGTATCCAACATAGGATCGAGACAGGGGATGCAGTGCCAGTTTGTACCCGGCAATGGAGGCTTCCACAAGCAACCCGTGAGCTGATACGCAAGGAGTGTGACACTATGCTCAGTGCGGGTGTCATTGAGCCATCCTCTTCGCCGTGGCTCAGCCCAGTTGTCCTTGTACGGAAAAAGGGGGGTGCCCTACGGTTTTGTGTTGACTACAGAAAGGTCAATTCAGTTACCACTGCAGATACTTACCCCTTGCCCAGAATTGATGAACTGATAGATGAACTGGGCCCCACAGACACCTTCACCACACTTGATGCCAGGGCTGCTTATTGGAGCATTGAGGTACAGGAAGAAGACCGACCAAAGACCGCCTTTTCTGATGGGTATCGGCTCTTCCAGTTTTGCCGACTACCCTTCGGGCTCAGCACGGCACCAACAACGTTCCAGAGAACCATGAATTTGGTCCTATCACCGGTCCTTGGACGTCACACGCTAGCCTATCTGGATGATATTGTGGTTTACTCCAAGCTTTGCTCAGCTCTTATTGGACTTGGAGGAAACCTTGAAACTTCTAACTGCCGCAGGACTCAAGCTAAATGCAGAGAAATGCAGCTTTACAACAACAACAATAAACTTCCTGGGCTTCACAATATCACCTGATGGTGTGGCCCCAGATCACAGCAAGGTAGCAGCCATCGCAGACGGCCCAGCACCCCGCACAGTTAAAGAAATCCGTAGGTTCCTTGGAGCTACAGTTTTTTTTCCGTCGGCATATTGAGGGATATGCCACCATTGCCACGCCCCTTCATTTACTCCTTAAAAAGGGTCAGCAATGGAAATGGGATGTAGAACAGCAGCAAGCCTTTGAAGAGCTAAAGTCACGGCTAGTGTCAGCACCTGTACTAAAGCAACCAGACTTCACTCGGCAGTTTGAAGTTCACACAGATGCCAGCAGCATTGCACTTGGTGCTGCCGTCATCCAGAGGGATGACCAAGGAGCACCTCAGGCCATCGCATTCTACAGCAGGAAGTTGCGAGATCCTGAGACCCGTTATCCAGCCATAGATGGCGAAGCATTGGTGGTTGTTGAAGGTGTGCGTGTGTTCGACCCATATCTCTATGGTTGTAAATTCCTTGTACTGACTGATTATCGCCCTCTGACTCACATCTTTAAACATCGGACCAAATCGCGAAGAAAGACCCGCTATGCACATGACCTTTCTTTTTATGACTTTGATATCCACTACAAAGAGGGCCCAACAAACCATGTGCCCGACTTGTTGTCACGACAAGTTGCTCCAATCAACATCAATGAGCTTTCCCCTCAGGAACTTGCTGCTGAGCAGCGCCAGGACCCCAAGTTCCAGTAAATCTTGTCATTTCTGACGGAGGGAGCCGTGCCCAAGAAGAAGCCACCACTATCATTGTCGGAGTTTGAGGTTCAGGATGGGGTACTTTACCATCTGAAACACCTGCCTGACAAGATCCTGTATCAGCTGTGCATTCCAGAAAAGTTGCGTACTTCAGCCATGCAAGCAGCACCAATGAGATGGGCTCTAACAATCCTCGACCAGCACTCCAGGTTTATCCAGATAGTCCCTCTTAAAGATACCACCGCATCACGCATACACCGTGCCTTTTTAGAGAATTGGGTGACTTTCTTTGGTCCACCTCGGGTCATTCAAACAGACAATGGCCGGCAGTTTATCTCCCAGTTGTTTGCCGAGATGGTTGAAATGATTCGTGCCTCACATCACTTTACCATCCGTTATCACCCTCAAGCTAATGGAATGGTAGAGCGCACGAATCGGGTGGTGAAAGCTGCCCTGACTGCTGTCGTAGGAGACCGCCCTGGAGACTGGCACAAACACATCCCAGAATTACGTCTTGCTCTGAACTCTGCAATCCATCGCTCAACAGGAGAGCAGCCCCTCTATCTTCTAACAGGAAGGCACGCTTACTTTCCGGTGGGACTAACAAACGATGCCATATTTGCTGACAACGACAACCTACAGCAGCGCCTGAAAACGGCTCGACGTGCAGCTGTGACAGCTTCCAGGGATGCCAGAGGGGTCTACGAGAGGTCCTACAATCGGCGAGCTCGAGGAACTTTCACTCCAGATGTCGGTCAACTGGTGTGGTATAAGGAAATGGTACCTCGTCCTCTTGGGCCAAAGTGGCAGGGCCCTGCCAGAGTCTCTAAACGATTCGGTCCTGTATCATTTGAAGTCCAAAACTTAGACTCTGGAAAAGTTCTCCGAGCACACCTTAATCACCTACGCCCATACCACCCACCAGAAGAGCTGTCGTATGCTGATGATGAAGATGGCAGGCCCGAAACTGATGATGTCGTAAATGAAGATCCTGTGATAGCCCTTTTGACGACCTTTGCTCGACATCCACTCTTCACAGCTGACCTCAAGGAGGAAGTTGACGAAACATGCTAGGGACCTCAACATCTGTGCGCCCTTGGCCTAGTGCCACGCAGATTTGAGGACTGCTGTTAGCTACTCGATTGGTACACTGCCGTCTATTCTAAGTTGTTGATGCCAGGGACTGGAGAATAGAACCAACAATAGGGACCTCAGCATCTGTGCGTTCCTGGCCTAGTGCCACGCAGATTTGAGGAATGCTGTTAGTTGTGCTAGGGACTCTGCTGCTGGTGAGCTCTTGGCCTAGTGCCACGCTGGAGCAGAGGGGGTGTTCTTTTGTTTCTTTTTATGTATTTGTAGCTTTCACTTTTATACTTTTAAGCTTGTTTATAATTGTGTTTTACTTTGCTATTTCTCTCATTTTATTCTCGGCTTTTACTGACTTTATTGTATAAAACACTGATCACATTTTATTCCGTGTCCACTCCTATATGTTTGTCAAGACTCAGGCTGCTTTTATCTTCCAACAGGTCTCCGCTGTTCGCTTCGACCCAGGGCGGGGGAGGAAATCTGTAGTGTGGCTAGTCGCCACGCGCGACGTTCTCTCTCGCGACGGCGAGCATCTTCCCCCTGCGCGCTTCCCTGGTCGGGCAAACTGCACTTTCCCATCACGGCATTCTTCCACCTGCCGGATTCCACCCCCTTTTACTCGTATTTTTAGTGTTTTTATCCTTGGTTTTCGTGTTTTTGTTTTGTTTTAGTTTACCCATGTTTTGTACATTTTCTTTGGTTTTCGTTTCATTTTAATTAGCTTACTTTTTACTTATTTTAATGCAGTTCTTTGCCGGCAGCCCTAGTTTTAATTATCTGTGAGCTCCTTTGTTTTTAATCCATACCATATAAATCATATAAATGTTTAAGTGATTAGGGTGACCATTTTTACAAACATTCTTTTTTATCAATTATTTTACTCATGTTCGCTATTGCAATTGTTTTACATGTTTCTTATTTTAACTAAATTACCAATTATTTATCAATACGGGCAGGTTCTTATTTTTTTCTCCTATTTATAAAGTTGTATGAAGTGACGTCACCGTCACCCCTCACCCCCCAATGGCCGCGAAAAATAAACAGTTCGGCAGAGACCGCAGCAGAGACCTGGTGTTTATTTTTCCTTATTTTCTTTGTGTGAAACCGGCTCGACGCCCCCGGAAGCTACAAAAGATAAAGTTAAGTCTGAGGTATATTTGACTCGCTTATAGGAGCTGGATGTGATCATGCTTTTAAATAATAATAATAAAGATGGTTTTAACTATAGTTTTTATTATTTCATTGTATTACGATTTTATTGTGCGACGGAGGGGGTAATGCTGGAACAAACCCACGCCAAATAAGCTCCTCTAGCCACGCTACCACCTCATGGGCCTTATACCAGGGGTTAAAATAGACTACTTTATTTGCGTAAGGCGCCCTTGGTCATGATAGGATTTTGATATGCCACAATACTATTTTAGCGAGTGTACCAGCATGAAAACAGCTAAAAGGAGACTCGGAATAGGGAGAAATCACAAGTATGCAATAAAGAAACCGGACATATAACAAGAATGAAATCACTTTTACAGGGATCTATACAACTCAAATGGAAATTAACGGTTGGAGGCAAATGCGCTAACTACAAATGTACCTAACATCACAACAGAAGAAAAAAGAGCGCTCAATGGTATGAAGAGATGGGGAACACCAGGTGATGATGGAATTAGAATAGGCCTTATAACACATCGAGGAAAAATTGCAGCTCTGAAACTAGTCAATCTTTTTAACAAATGTCTTCTTAACAGCAAGACTCCGAAAACCAGGAAAAATGCAACAATTATTGTGATACATAAAATGGGGATAGAAAGGTTCTAAAAAAAACTACCAGCCCACAAGCCTCCTTTCGGTTATATACAAACTGTTCTCAAAAGTCATCACAGCTCGCATCTCTGACAGGATTCTAACCAGCCCAGAGACCTGGCAGGCTCCACACCTAAATAAGAGAAAAGATAAACGAATATAGGATCTCCTGTGTATGGCATTCACCGATTACGAGAAGACATTTGACTCTGTACAAATACCAGCAGTACTAGAAGCTATTTGAAGACAAGGAGTAAAGGAGCTATATTGTAAAATATTGAAAGATATATACGAAGATGGGACAGCAACCATCAAGCTCCACACGGAAACCCATAAAATACCAATTAAAAAAGATGTTAGAAAGGGCGACACCAATTCACCAAAACTGGTTATA
>NC_061821.1:41028466-41033466 GCF_019202785.1 Penaeus chinensis | reverse complement strand
TATGCCTTTATGTATTATGGAAACAAATATATCAATTAATACTACACATAAACTAATGCAGCCTTAGCAGCAATTTTCTTAACTGAAAAAAGACAGGTAAATAACACATCTTAAATTGGGTTTGAAAAAGGATATAAAAACAAATTTGGTTAATTTTACTATATATTACCACAAGCTTGCATGTACAAAAGACTTGGTTGTGGTATTCTTAAAAAGGATTTGTTACTGTTATAAATAGCATATTCTACAGTCCTATTTACAGTCTCTTAGTTTCTTATTCAAGTTCTTAAGACCAGTCAGATGACCTATAATTCAGAATGTGAATTTGTAAACAGAATCTCTGAACATAAAAAAGCTTTTAAGTTTTTGTCTAAAAACATTACTTGTATATATCATTTTACTTACAGAACTCAGAGAATTTACACAAAAGAAAGAAATATACACACAGGGAAAGCTCTATACCCATGTTGTGGTTTCACAGACTGCATATATGAAATTGTGTAACCTGATTATGTAATCTTGTCAACTATTTGGTCTGACACACAAAGGGCAGACAAACACACAGCTGTCGAAGTTACATTAACATCAAATATTGTACCTGTACAGAATTGACCAGTTATTTGGTAACTGACTATCTTACAAGAACTTTGTATTTGCAAGCTTTCCAATAATTATTATGCAATTGTGCAAACAGCTTAATATCATCTGAGAGACCAAAGGATTGAACTTACAAGTAACAAAAAGGTTGTACGGGAAAGGTAATGTCACAAAGCCTCAACACTGGCATTTATTACCATGACTAAATGCCAGTTACGTCTGCTAATTAAAAAGTTAATTTAGAAAATCAGATAAAAAATATAGTATCACATTAAAGCTTACTGCATATAAGCAAACAGATATTGACTTAGTAACCATGTGATGACAAAGCTATGTCAAGCATGAAGAGTGCATAACAGCATGGCCATCAAAAATAGTTCATTTCTTTCAAAGCTCCTCACATCTGCACATGGCATTAACATAAGGTAAACATCTCTTACAATTCAATCACTTAACTGTCTTGCAAAATTATTTGATTATTCATTTTGGCATATGTCACATGCTATGCCATGACCAGGGGTCGCAAGTACAGTAGTAATCTCCACAAAGCACTAAATATTTTCATAAGAAATATGTAGGTATAAGCTATAACATCAATCATGCTTTATGTATTACTCACTCCTATTACAGAAATTAGAACACATTTCAGTTCAGAACTCATATTATATATAATATCAGGTCAGGCTATATAAAAACACTTTGCCAAATGGGATGATGATGCACTATGGACTCCTACATGAAGAAAATCTTCCTCATCTTACCACTAGGATGTCACAATTCTGCATCATCTATATAATTTAAAAATATTTTGCAAATAACACTCTCAAATGACAATGAAGCAAAGTGAAATATTCCAAATAATATCAAATCATGAACTCACATTTTATGTATATGTTACAACAGAATAGTTTCTTGACACTTGATTCCCTAATCTATTAAACACTCAAGAGATCAGAAAAGATGTTCTTTTCAGTTCCATACACACTTTTCACTCAAGCACTGATTTTCTTTTCTTTTCACAATACAAGAGCAGCAACAAGATGGTCACATTATATCCTAGCTTAGAGGACCTTGCTGTGCTCCTGGCATACACAAAACATCAAACATCATTCCCAAGATGTGATGAGATTCACTGAACTTTCCCTTGTGAGAGTTAGGAATCAAAAGTTTCACCATTTAGTTCAGAGATTTGCCAACTGGGTTTCTGTTCCCATATTCATAGACTGTGGTTGCGCCACTCTAATGGTAACTGGTGATCCTCCCATCACATTGCTACGCTGGGCCAAATATACAGGTTGTGGGTGCCCTACAGGCACTGACAAACGTGGATACAATCCAGGCACCATCCCAGGAGGTGGTGGTGGTTGGTAAGGAGCAGAATAAGCTGGTGAATGGGGTGGTCCAGGTGGCTGGTAATGTGGGCCTGGATGATAAGGCCGAGGAAGGTGTGGAGGGTGAGTATTAGAGGAGAGGTTGGTGGATCCAGTGTTATTTGAGGGACCTGTGCTGGAGTGCTGTGAGCCAGAATGCCCAGACACACTACCACTCAGGGTGCCAACCAAACCTCCATTATCTAAACCCTGCCAGGAACGTAGTCGACCATGTATCTCCCTGCAATGAAAATCAGTATGTACTGTTTCCACCAGGCACCTTCAAATAGTTGTGATTATCTTTAAAAATATATTTCTGCACCATCAATATTTTATTGTAAGAAGATATTCCTGGGATTACTAAAGAGGTAACAGAAACACACCTGAATCATAACTAAAATACTAGGAAGGAAGACAATGGTGCCTCTTGTGAGAATTAACAGGGTGACTATGTTGTTTCTATAATGCAATCTAATATTTTTATCAAAATAAGGGATCATTACAATTCTTGCTATGCAGAACGAATTTATGAAGCATAGAACTAATATGCAGACCCCAAAGAGTAAAATACTTTATCTTCAGACTAAGACTTACCTAAATGTTGGTCTTCTATTTGGAGTCTCATGCCAGCACTCAACCATGAGAGCATATATGCGGGGTGGGCAATCCTCTGGGCAAGGCAACAGATGACGTGACCTTATCATATCTATTACCTCCTGGTTATTATATCCATAGTAAGGCTGAAAAGATACAAATAAAATTAGTGAAAATTATGAATGATGTGAAATTAGGAAATGGTGACAAATGTTTAATTAAATATCATGCATCCAAGTCCACACATTGTTTTTCTGGCAATAATCAATGTGTCTAAGAGTAGTGAAAGAGACAACATACAAAACTAAAATCTTCAAAAGATTACAACTGTCACTTTATATGAACTGTAGTGCAATTTAATAGCCCTAACCAGAAACTCCTTATATCTAACTCACCTGTAAACCATAACTGAAGATCTCCCACAGAACAACACCAAAGCTCCAAACATCTGATTCTGTTGTAAACTTTCCATACAGAATTGATTCTGGTGGCATCCATCGCACTGGGAGCAGGCTCTTACTCTGCACTCTGTAATTATTAGTTTGAAATTAGCTTTTCAATCAATTATTTATTTGCCAATATTGAAATTCAATACAGACTATGCAATATACAAAATAGTATTAATATATGCAAAGATACTGTTTTTTTTCACTACCTTTACTTTCACATGTTGCATATCAAATAGTAAAAAAAAAGTGTCAATTTCAAATGGGTAATACTGCATTGTACTAAGAACTCTTATAAACTTTGTAGATACCTGTAATAATCAGAAGAGTAGATATCCCGAGAAAGTCCAAAGTCTGATATCTTTACAGTCAAGTTTTCCCCCACTAGACAGTTACGGGAGGCAAGATCTCGGTGGACATAGTGATGGCTTGCAAGGTATTCCATCCCTAGTTGATAAAGATATACATTTCAATTTTCATTTTCCACAAGGTAAAAAGTAAAATTCAAGATGTAAACTGATATATATGCAATATAGAACTGAAGGAAACACCTGATCAAGAAACTTTACAGTAGGCTTTAAGGATCAAATTACATAAATTCAAAAACAATAAATGAACATAGCCTTACCTGCAGCAATCTGAGTTGCAATGACAAGCATATCTGGCTGTTCTAGTACAGCCTGTGACATGCCATCGTCACTAGATGCGGAGACATCCGACCGTGGGGAATGAGAAATCAAGAACTCATGCAAATCACCCTGTGGGAAAAAGTACTTTTATAAAGAACATACCTCTCCTGATATTATCTATCACATACACACACACACACACAGAGAGAGAGAGAGAGAGAGAGAGAGAGAGAGAGAGAGAGAGAGAGAGAGAGAGAGAGAGAGAGAGAGAGAGAGAGAGAGAGAGAGAGAGAGAGAGAGAGAGAGAGAGAGAGAGAGAGAGAGAGAGAGAGAGAGAGAGAGAGAGAGAGAGAGAGAGAGAGAGAGAGAGAGAGAGAGAGAGAGAGAGAGAGAGAGAGAGAGAGAGAGAGAGAGAGAGAGAGAGAGACACAGAGAGACAGAGGATCTATCAGTTCATATTTTTCATTTTAAAGGATGGTTCAGTTGATAAACTGGTACATACCTGCGACATATGTTCAAACAACATACACATAGGTTCCTCCTTCATGACCACTCCCAGCAGGCATACAATGTTGGGATGGCGAAGGTCTGTCATGAGTTCTACCTCCCGGTGAAAATCCTGACGAGTTTTCGCTGTAGCATTTTCTTTCAAAGTTTTGATAGCCACCAATACTGAGCTTCCATCAAGACTCATTCCTTGTAGTTCACCTTTGTAAACTTTACCTAGAAAAGGAATATTTAATATTCTTTAAGGACCCGCAATGAAAATTTAAGGCTGAGAAAGTAAATATTACATGAATAGATAAAAAGTCAATGTTATACAAATAGAAATTTCCCTGTTAACCAAACTGCAAATCTTTTTATTTATCCATCTACTTTCTACTTAAAATACTTCAGATACTTTTAAGAGTTACACAACTAATGGTAACCTCAATTACTTAATTCAAATTAACACACCAAATCACAAAGGTGACATTTAGAGTCAATTTTAACAATAAATTATGGTCCACTAAAAAGATATATCAATACAAACAACCATAATAAGTTATTAAGCTTACCAAAGGCCCCCTCTCCAAGCTCCTGCATGAATCTAACATTAGCTAGGGGAAATTCACGAGCCCGAAGTTGCTGCTGTTTTGGGAGGAGAGCATTAAGTTCTACTGTCTTTGCCTTTGGGGAAGGCTGTTTAGGTGACTTAAACTTTCGGCGCATACAAAGTCCAACAATCAGTGAAAGGAACACTGCACCACCAATCACAGCTGCCACAAGGATGAATACTAATGTATTGTCATCTGAAAAAATAATGAGAATTTAAAGATTAATATGTTTTCAAGTGCTTGCAATGTATGACTATGTACAATTTA
>NC_061821.1:41018466-41023466 GCF_019202785.1 Penaeus chinensis | reverse complement strand
ATTGTAAACAAAGCTAATCAGAAAAGAGGCAAGACTAACCATATCAAAATACACACACACACACACACACACACACACACACACACACACACACACACACACACACACACACACACACACACACACACACACACACACACACACACTTATAAGAAATACCAGCCATAGCTAGGGTTATAGTGCAACAGTAATGTACAACTTGTCAGTAAGTATCTAACTCACAAAGGAGATGTTGGATCACATTTGATCCTTAGGCTCTGCTTTTAAAACAATTCTCTACAAAACTGAAGTCGAATTTAGGTTGACTAATTTTACTTACTTAAATAAGAAGGTCATAACTGTTGAAAACACACAAAAATCTACATTCATAGTGAAACTAAGGAACCTGGTGTAATAACAAAAATTTACCTAAATAATAGGGTAATTTTTTAATTTCACACAGCCATCCAATCTTCATTTTTTATTTTCCTTTCAATTATTCACGCTGTAATATGCATGAATCTCTTGTTATTTTCCATCGCAAATGATATAAATAAAAGTATTGGTAATGTTTATGAAGTGACCTTATTAAGCCCTTTTACTCCTACCATTCCTGGTAAATCCACAGACATCGCTGTCTGAACCAAAATCCTCCTTAACCTATGGGCCTCACCCCTAGACACCTATCCGATCCCTGTATTTCTCTATTTGGGGCTCTGCCCCTGGACCCCCACCCAGTTGTGGAGTTACAGGCTGCATGGCATGTGTTGCAACTTGTTTTCTTAATTTTTGAAATTTTTCGCTGATGCAGATTATTTCATGTATTTGTGAGTGAATTTTCTCTTTGATTATTATAGTGCCATTATATCCATTACATCCTGTAAATGTATACCAAAGTATTACATGTTGCACAATATTTTTATTATCAGCTTGCTAAGGTAATACCATAGATTAAAAGTGTCTTGTTTTCAGTCATACTGTTCATTAAAGGTAAATTTTACCTTGTACTGCATGGCTGTGGGAAACTAAAGCTATACCAATAACAGATACTTTGTCTAGGGTGAAGGTTTATTGGGATATCAAAAAGACTTTCTCAAAGACAAATTCAGTTGATGAGGACTTTACTTCCATTGTGTACTAGTCACCCCTCATACTATTATAAAACAATCATAATTTTTTAGACAATATTATGTGAGAGAGCTGATGACATTGCAAAATATAAAATAACCTTGTTTACCAAAACCAAATATGAGGATTCAACAAGCACAAGCTGTACTATTAATGTCATCCAAATTTTATAAAATACCTTGATTTTCATTTGATTTCTTGCTTATAATACCTTACTTTCTATTTTTTTAGTGCATTTTTGCCTCATCAGTTCTAAAAAAAATAAAAGCTACAAATTTACTGTAACATAAATATAAACTTCCCGATTTTTCCAAAAAAATACCTCACATAGACATGTCTAATTTGAAAATTTCTCTAGTATACTAACATCCTTCAGAACTATGAAATTTTCAGGTAAGGAGTACCAATAACCCGGCTCTTACTAGTATTAAATAAAAAAAATAAAAAAATACCACGCTCATCACTCGACCCAAAGTACCCCATTCATAAACTCTCTACTACTCACTCATTTCCCTCTCCTTTCCCGTCCTGACTGCCTCCCACGAGCAAGGCAACGGAGAAAAACAACGAGAAAATAGCCTGGGCCCTTTTGAACCCCTGCCCTGACATCCCTTTGTTTGTCAACAAGTATAGACGACATGCCGGACAGCTGACACTTGGCCAGGGTGAAGGGGATCGAATCCTTCCGTCCTTTCGCCCAGCACTCTTGCAGCGCTAGCCAATCGCCTTTCCAGACGAGCATTCTAGTTAGCGTCCGGGTTCTGAGAAATTCTGTTCAAATGCGAGTGTTTGGGCCTTACTCAGACCCAGACCTCTGTAAGCAGGTGCTGCATGAATTGAAATCGGACGGAACGGGGCCGCCGCTTTCCCTTCGCTTGGTTCTCGCCGCCCGCGTTAACCACAGAAAATGGAGTAACTGTTTGGACAACTCAAATAAACTTGCAAAATACACCAATTTATCCAGAAGTGGAAGATTTCAGCTTGTGGAATAAATAAATCAGTTCACATTCTCGATAGGACATTAGACTAAGAAAACGTGCACTTACTCTAATATAATTCAATAAATATATTAAATATTCTCACTTGCCATGCTGGATACAAATCCTCCAAATTTATTTTTGGGGTAATTCATCTAGATTTAGTAACAAATCCTTTGAATAAATCTCTACATCAGTATTTCAGATAAGCAAAGGTAATAACTTCTTGTCAAACCTGGTAACTTGCAAAAATTGGAATCAGTTACTAATGGGTCACATAACTTATCTCTCTAAAGTATTAATTTTTGATATTAGAATAATCTTGTTGGCCTCTTCCGTGTGAGGTTTATGATAAAAAAAAAAGTAGCTCTAAGGGATTCCTTGAATTTCCAGATATTTCCCTTCTCACACCGAATTCTCTGTGCTAAAGCCTCCCACTCACAATAATTGATAATTACTTTCAGTCACGCTAAATCTTAATGAAATTACTCTCGACAACTTATTAATCTATGTTCATAAAGAGTATCTGAAAATGTTTTTCCAAATATGTACGTTAAAATATCTATGTCTATATCCCTTCTCACTGCCCACAATTCTTTCTGATTTACAGCAAACGAATTCACATCCTGCTATAATGGCATACCACATATCCAGGCATATTCGGCATGAATAGGGGCTATCTAGTCGAATCCTCTTACATCTGACCAGAAAAGGTTTCAATGCCACTCGTGAGATCGCAAGCATCCTATCATCTATAGAAACTGAACGGATGCGCGTGCATAGCTTTTTTTTTAATGGCAATATAATGTGGATACCTTCCATTTATTCACGAGACTCTCTTCACTGAATTTTCTTTATATCTTTTGAAGAAAGTGTGGGATACGCTTGATATAGAGAACACGGCTGGCGAAGACAGGAGCGAAAATAGTGAAACAAAATTATTTCTGTGTAATAATAACAATTTCTCCTTCAAAAATCATGCAAAATAAATAGCATGGTTGGACTCGGCCGATAAAGAATTACATAATTCTCAAACATATAAGTGAGTTACAAGAAAAAGGAGAAATAGCGCCCATTCACAGAGAACAGGAAGTTCCATTTTCTTTGAACGGCCAGAGTACATCCTGTTACCTCACGCGGTACAATCAATAATACAACAGCGATACACACACCCTATTCATAATGAAAGATCCTCTACATCGACGATAGTGGAAGCAGCCAATCAGCATTGAAAAAGGATAGACCTATTCTTCAGATTTAAATTACAAGTGCAACAACTATGGACGTAATTTGAAAACTACTTACTTTAATTTGGGTGGAAATTCTTCAGCTTTACCAGGTTTATTTTTAACACTGTTGGGGGGTTTATTATTCTCTATAAGCGGGGTAATGGTGGTGGCCATAGATTCAATCATTTCTGAGTGTAAATTCTTTCCCCTGTTTTTCCACTTTTTTCTATTTTTCTTTTTCTTTTTCCATACTCTCTTCTTATCTCCACTTTCTGAAACCACTTCCAGTATTGCTGAAGTCAGCAAAAATACTACTATTGTCCATTTTAAATCCATTATGTGACACCATAAAACACAACGCGTGTGTATGTCTAGGGAATTTATCAATGCAAATCTCTAATAGTTACTCCTACGAAATGCACTTCAATGGAATTCTGTTCAAATGTTTTCCCTGTAAACACATTCTTCAATTAGCATATGTCAACATCAGAATGCACAAAGAGTGCAATTTTCCTCCTACTTTCTCTCGTCCAACAAACAGGACAGGCAAGACGAGGTTCTAGTCAACTCTAGCGCATCCTTGAATACACAAATCACAAACAAACACATGCCTCTGGCATATAAACTGTGAGCTGACGGACAAATGAGACAAAAAATAGTTAGTTTCTTTTATGTGATGCAACTGGGCTGCATGCAACAAGTGTTCTGCTTGCAGGAATCTGAAGGTCTCTAGGGAAGATGAAACTATAATTTTAAAGAGATAAAATAGCTATTTTACACGACTTTATCCCTTAACATCAGTAGTGATCAGTGACATCGTCTTACTGTAGGATGCTAAATGAATTGGATAAGTTTGATTGTTACGAGCACATAATGTTTTAATTTTTAAATATCTTGGGTCGTCATTCCGTACACGGACATCGCTGTTTATCTAGTTATTGATTCGTTTCTTGAGTTTGCATCTGTCTTTTCCAGCATGTCCAGCGCCATAGGTGGATGGGCGTCACCTCTGCATCAGGCCGCCAGGTAAAGGTGTCTGTCTCCCAACGCTACTCACGCACGCACACACTCAACACTATTTCATATTTTATATACACTTTCACGGACCACTTTCTATGCTAGCACAACTGGACTTCTTGTTCCTCTCAGATTGACTGAGTGGAAGGATTTGATGCCAGAGTTCGCCGTTTTCTGCTTCCGTTTCTGTTCTCGCGGGTCGCTCTCCTTCTTCGCCGCTTACGTTCGCGCTGCTTTAGTCACTGAGCATCGTACGACGAGCCCCCCGCCCAGGCCGCAAAAACACTGATCGTCATTTCAAAACCACTTTCATGTTTAGATTAAAAACAACTAAATTGGACATGCGGTTAAAACAAGCGTGTAACGGGTCAGATGCAAAGTGTGAAGAGTAACGAAAACATACTAATCAAATGGAAAAATCGTAACTAGCTGGTGAGCGGCTCCCCTCTAGCCGTTGGGCTCGAGGGATGGAGGGAGGGAGGGGAATGGAGGGGAGGCGAGGGGTCCGCGGCGTGCGGCGAGGGCGTGGGTCGTGTCCAGCTCTTTACGCCACAACACCAGCTGCTTTAAAGACCCGGCTTGGCCATGTCACTTTTGCCCTTCGATTGACTAATTAGACGAGAGAAAATCACACGAAAAACACATTAGATGACGAGAGGACCTCTATGCA
>NC_061821.1:41000966-41003466 GCF_019202785.1 Penaeus chinensis | reverse complement strand
CGAGCGATAGGAGAGGATGGCCATGAGGAAATCATTCGAACATAGGAAATAGTTCGAGATAAATCATTGCGACGAAAACCAGATCACGCAAGTTAAATACGTTAAGTCACATGCGAAAAATAACAATCCCTGCCTCGCTGACGAGAGGAAGGGGCCAGGGACTTGAGGGGGGGGGGGGAGGTGGCACCGACACGGCACCCCGTGAGTCAAGGCAGAGTCACGTGATCCTCGAAAGCCTCGGAAGCCACAGGAGCCACAGGACAGGGGCGGGACAAAGCCTTGTTGGGTTAACACTCCGATGACCATTCTATCGGTGTGTAAAATGGTGAGAACTGAAGCGTGATTCACCAGGGCCGGCGCGCCAAATATAGGGAGATGAAAGTATGATTACTTTCGTGTGGGAAACAATATGTTCACGAGCGTGTGCACGGGCTATGAAACTCGCCACGTATTCTGGCAAGAAAGAGAAAATAACCCTAAAGTGTGCATCTCGCTCGTGCCTCACGCAAAAACATACAAGCATCACATCAGCGAATTGCCAAGATCAGTGAGAATACAACGGCAGCAAACAAAACACATAAAACCTCTTGCACTCATAAGCTCAGTGAAAACTCTATTGGAAAATTGCGCTCCTCAGTCCTCATTGCGCGTCTGGGTGGACAGCGAGCGGCGCAGAGAGCCTCGGCCCGAAACCACCGAGCCGCGAGATGCTGTGTTGTTCTACTCCATGGGGATGTTTGCCCAGCGTCTGTTTGTTTGTTTACACATACACACACGCGTGCGCTCATATATTTACACGCTCATGTCTTTATTTGTTGGTTTGGTTCTCCTCCCCCTGAGCTGTCACTCACTCCCGCTCGCCTTTCGGGTTACTCGCGTTTCCGGTAAACTATTTGTGCTACTGCTTATTTACGCAACTGGGTCTCGGCTCCTCGGCATTCTTGCTCCTACGTTGAAGAAATGCAGAGAAACTGGTAATGGCAATAAAGCGGATTGTGGAGGCATATAAGCTAAGGAATCGAAGTAAAACCTGAAGTTAAAACCTAATGAAAAGAACTCTACTACTACCACAACTACCCCACCAACCCAGCGCCCTTTGGAGTGTTCAGGCGGGATGCGGGCGGGGCGTCGGTGTTGTGCACGACAATAAAATGACAGGGGGCGGCTTACGACTTCAAAAAAAGACATTATTCCACATGGACTCATGTCCCGGCGTTCCACCGGATCATGCAGAGCGGCCATGAAACTTGTCCCCTGCGACGAAAATACACACTTCGCCACCTGAAACCTAGAAAAATGTTGGCGGCCGTTTTCTCGGTTCCGAAATCCAACACAACGTTATTTCTTTTCGAACAATCAGCTAGAAATATGCCTCAATACTCGGATCCTGCGGGATGCATGTGATATTGACCCGCAAGTCTCACGGACGGAAGAGCTATATTCCCAACGCCGAGGATTTCCACGGCTGGCTGAGGACACATTTCTGTAAGAATCGGGAAACTTTCGCGCGCTACTCCCTTATGTCAGGTACACTTGTAAAACTGTTTGATTACATCTGCTGCGCCCTCTTTCTTTCCCTCCTAGCTTTTGTCTTTTTCGTGCCGCTAATTTGCGTGGCTGTGATTATATTTCTACTAACTGAACATGTAAGTGTATGTGTGTCTGTACGTCCGTCAGTCTGTGTATCTGTATGTATATATTCAATTATATATATGTAGATACACGTACGCAGAGGAAACACACACACACACACACACACACACACACAAACACACACACACACACACACAGAGAGAGAGAGAGAGAGAGAGAGAGAGAGAGAGAGAGAGAGAGAGAGAGAGAGAGAGAGAGAGAGAGAGAGAGAGAGAGAGAGAGAGAGAGAGAGAGGGAGAGAGAGAGAAAGAGAGAGAGAGAGGCCGATAGAGAGAACGGGAGAGGGAGAGGGAGAAGGAGAGAGGGAGGGATGGAGGTAGGAAGGGAGGGAGGGAGAAAGAGCGAGAGAGAGGGAGTAGGAGAGAGAGAGAGAGAGAGAGAGAGAGAGAGAGAGAGAGAGAGAGAGAGAGAGAGAGAGAGAGAGAGAGAGAGAGAGAGAGAGAGAGAGAGCATGCCACAAATCTCTAAAGACAACTGCAGCAAAAAGTGAAATTATCTCCCATTTGCCCTTTAAACTTGGCGAGTCCTATAATAGCCTTTGAAGTTCACTCGGGGCTCCTCTCTCCTCACACATAAAGGCAGCGTCGCTGGGCGTAAGATCCATCACTCTTTGTCCCTCCGCGAAAAAAGGGAATGACAAAAGAAGAGAAAAAATAACAGAATAAATTATATCCTTCCCTCCTGCTAATGGCTCGCCGGGAACGGCTTCTCTCCGTCTCGGGCAGCCTGACAGTCTACCTCCTATCTATCTGCGCCGAACTGTCGCCAACCTCTCGCGAGAGAAGGATAAAAAAACGTGACGAAATCTTGTTTAACCTATTTGTAAACACGAAGGGGATTGCTTTTG
>NC_061821.1:40988466-40993466 GCF_019202785.1 Penaeus chinensis | reverse complement strand
TTATGATGCAGGGCTCGAATGCGAGGACGAAAGGGAGGAAGAAAGAGGAATGGATGAAGGGAGGAGAAGAAAGGGAATTTAGAGAAAACTGCCCGATTGTAAATGCTCATTGCGAGGGGAGGTAAAATGGACATATCATTCACAAAATACACAATATGCAAATACGAAATATCAAAATTGATATATCTGAAAGCGAACAAAGAACATCAAAGAGAAAGGTAAATACATAAACTAAAACTACAAAGGCCCTCGCATGTATATTAAATTCACATGCCATATATATTGGTTATATTCTATTGCCTAATACACACGAAATATTACTGTGGAATATCCAGCTGCTCCAACAGTGTTGCCAAAATATCCTAATATCGCACATTAGCTCTTATTGAAGCATTAAGAGTTCGGCAAGTCACTCCCGAAGACGTTGGTCACCGTGACGTCACAAGAGCAACGGCCAACCATGCGCCTCCACGCCCCGCCTTCTCTCCTCACACCCTGGAACACAACTAATTATGAATAAATCGAACGGATAAGACCAAAAAAATCCAATCCGGCCCGACGACTTTTACTCTGATTTATTCTAATCGGGTGAAATCGGCGGCTGGAAAGTGAGCGAAGCCCTCCCCGATTGCAGTGCAGCGCAGAGAGGCCATTAACCAGGCGCCGCAGACCCCCGGCCATGATAAAGTTCTTGGAGCCGACTACCGCATGTTTCAACGCTCTTTATGGCCGGCCGCTGGGATCCAATGCTAGGCCGGCTGCCTTGGTCGCGATCACTTTATCTTCTCGAAAGAGACGGTGCCGTTAATAACTTATTAAACGGGTTTTTTAAAGAATGATTAAGAGATTCGGGTAGATGGCCATGCTTTATTATATTATGAAAATGATCTGTGGCTGATGATATACATCGGTGAAGATTTAATTGTTTTTTGTTTCTCCCTCTACATGTTTTTTCTCCCTCACTCAGTCCTAACGAAGTCTCTCCATTCACATCGTCCTCGCCACGCTGTCCGCCGCCCGAGGGAATATGGCAGATGTTCTTTTGCTTTATTTTGCACACACGCACACATAACAAACACACACAACACTCACATAAACAAACAAACACACATAAACAAACATACAAACACACATAAACACACATAAACACACACACACACACAGACACACACACAACACTCACATAAACAAACAAACACACATAAACAAACATACAAACACACATAAACACACATAAACACACATAAACACACACACACACACACACACACACACACACACACATATATATATATATATATATATATATATATACATATATACACATATACATATACATATACATACATACATTCATACATACATATATATATATATATATATATATATATATATATATATACATACATATATACACATAACTGCTCAGTAAATGATTAAGTGCGCAGATAAATTAGGATGCAAAATAGACAGTAAATGATTACCTACTTGGTACGAGTGTCGACAGGTTAAAGTAATTAATTAAATAGGAAAGTTTATAACTTACGTAAGGTCACAAATCATAAGTAGCAAATGTATATGGACAGCCTGTAGCTTAGGACAAATTTCAAAATACATAGAAAACGTAATACATTCATTTAGAAAAAAATAGTCAACCCCCTTCGCAAAACAAAACAAAAGACGACTGAATTTCGAAAATCCTGAACGGCAACAGTCCGACTCGCAATTCCTGCATCAGACTAAAATATTCTTATTTTTTAAAAAAAACCTCTAGCAGTTAAAAAAAAACAAAAAACACGGCAACGAGGAAGCATTGTTCGCCGTAGTTTATGTCGCTCTGAAATTAATATAACAATAAATGGTGTAGAAATTGCGCGAGAAATTCAGTTTAAAAAGAGTTAAGTTGTTTTCCTTGTCTCTGTCTCGAGGGGGAATGACGTTACCTTAACAACACTTCAACTGCCAATCTTCCATTCAGTCTCATGCTGCCACTCGCTCTTTCCTCCTTGCATAAGCTTCTATTATATGCACAAACAACGGTCTTGGGTTCGCTTTACTGCTGCGAGAGAGAGTGAGGTGGGAAGGGGAGACAGAGGGAGAGAAAGAGGGGAGGGCAGACAGAAGGAGGGAGGGAGGGAGGGAGGGAGGGAGGGAGGGAGGGAGGGAGGGAGAGAGGGAGAGAGGGAGAGATGGAGAGAGAGAGAGAGAGAGAGAGAGAGAGAGAGAGAGAGAGGGAGAGAGAGAGAGAGAGAGAGAGAGAGAGAGAGAGAGAGAGAGAGAGAGAGAGAGAGAGAGAGAGAGAGAGAGAGAGAGAGAGAGAGAGAGAGAGAGAGAGAGAGAATGAGAGAGAGAGAGAGAGAGAGAGAACGAGAGAGAGAGAACGAGAGAGAGAGAGAGAGAACGAGAGAGAGAGAGAACGAGAGAGAGAGAGAGAGAGAGAGAGAGAGAGAGAGAGAGAGAGAGAGAGAGAGAGAGAGAGAGAGAGAGAGAGAGAGAGAGAGAAGGGAGGGAGGGAGGGAAGGAGGGAGGGAGGGAGGGAGAGAGAGAGAGAGAGAGAGAGAGAGAGAGAGAGAGAGAGAGAGAGAGAGAGAGAGAGAGAGAGAGAGAGAGAGAGAGAGAGAGAGAGAGAGCCGGAGCCGTAAACAAAGTCTACCTCCTCCAGCGAGGGTGATTAGCCTTCTCTTATTATGTCGTAACAGATCCACCAACAATATGGAATCCGGAGAGAAATTATGCAGATGAAGCGCGATTTCAAATACATAGTTGAGAAATTCATCACATTAATCCCGCCGCGCTCAAAGGATTACAGCCGAGGGGACGCCGGATTACAATTAGCTCAAGGATTCCGCGTCGATTCGGCTTTCATTAATTAAGTCAATATCAATGGCAGCTTCACAAGGAACGACACTTCGCTGCTGCGGCGTTACAATGGCGTCTTGAATCTTCCCGGCAGCAAACTTCTCTGCCTTAAGAGAGAGCTGTCGACTAGGTGTGTGTGTCTTTGTCTCTGTTTACCTGTCTATCAATCATTCTGCCTGCCTGTGTCTGTCTGTCCGATTATCTGCTTATTTATCTATCTACCTTTCTGCTTATTTATCTATCCGTATCTCTCTCTATCTATCGATCGATCTTTCTAATTACCCATCTATCTATCTATCGTACATCACACACATATTCAATTATTTCCCTCTCGTCATTTGTCTTTTTGGATTTTCCAGTTCCTATCTGTCTATCCCTTCCCGCGTGTTTCCTTTCCACGAATTTCCTCTTCTCTACGAATCTTTTCCGAACCTCTATTTCTCTCTCATTCTCTCCAACCCTGTTTTTCTCCTTTCTTTGGTCTACCTGTTGTAACTGTCTCCCCTTCCCTGCTGCGCCCGGTTAAATCCCGACATACAAAGCGTCGCGTTTGGCCCTTCAAGAGATCATTACCAATTCATAAGTCAATAATGTCTGAGGCTCGGTGACTTCTGACCTCCCAGACTTAGCCCAGCTTTCCCGCCGTTTCACGTTATTCCATTTCCAAGTCACGCTGTTAACTTGGACTTCACACGCGTGGAAATCTCCCCCGGGTTACGATCTGGCTCTGAACTCGCCCAAATCCTCTGTCTAAAACATAATTCCAAGTATGCGGACGCTCTCGCACCTGGGAGGGTAACGGACGTTTCCCCTGGGAGCAGCGGCCGAAATGCATTATCATTTCTGTGCTGTAAACATCGAGAGATAAAGAGGAGAGGGGGAGGGGGGAAGAGGGGAGAGGAAGGGAGTGGGAGAGAGAGGCAGATGTGGCGAGAGAAAGAGAGAGCGAGAAAGAGAAAGAAAGAGCAGGGACGAATAATGAGAGAGAAAGAGAAAGAGAAAGAGAAAGAGAGAGAAAGTGAGAGAGGAAGAGGGGGAAAGAGGAAGAAAAGGAAAGAGGAAGAAAGAGAGAGAATGAGAGAGCGAGAGGAAGAGAGATAGAGAGAAAGAGAAAGAAAGAGAGAGAGAGAGCGAGAGAGAGAGAGAGAGAGAGAGAGAGAAAGAGAAAGAGAGAGAGAGAGAGAGAGAGAGAGAGAGAGAGAGAGAGAGAGAGAGAGAGAGAGAGAGAGAGAGAGAGAGAGAGAGAGAGAGAGAGAGAGAGAGAGAGAGGAAGAAAGAGAGAGAGAAAGAGAAAGAGAAAGAGGAAGAGGAAGAGAAAGAGAGAGAGAGAGAGGGAGATGATAGGCCAAATGAGGGCCCGATACAGAAAAAAGAGCAAGAACCACACTAAAAGACTCCATTTATCCTTACTACTTCTCTCGACAAAAAATCTAACGCTCAGAGAAAATACAAATCATTAAAACTTACCGGAAAAAAATACAGGGCTCACATTTATCTATAATGTACCCTGGGTGTGGATAGTGAGATGGTTAACGCTGCGGTTTTAAAGTTAGTGGAGCAACAGCGTTAAAATGTGGTGTGTGTGTTTCCCCGGCAATATATGAGTGTGAGTTTGGCCGGATTATCCCGTTTAAACGAGCACAGGAGTTGCCAGTTGCATCTAAGGAGGGAAGACTGTCCTCGTGCAGGATACCCAGTTGAGGCTGCCCTTGCATTGCACTATCGCCGGCTCCATATCTTAGGCTTAGTTAATTAACGCATGATTCAATGCTCTTCAAGCGCCCCTGTTTGGCATGCTAATGCACGAACGTATGTGCAACGTTCCTCCCCGTCTTCTCCAAGCAGAGTCCTTGTTCCTTTGTCTCTTCCTAAGCCAATATTGAGCGACATCAAGCCGAGCGGCGGAGCCTGTGAGGAGGGTTATTGCACAGACTCATGTACTGGAGCTCCTCTTTCGCCCTTCTCGTGCATCTCATAACTTAGCTGTGAAGTTGTCGGTAATAATTCATCCGTTCTTCTTACTTTTAATATCTCTTTGGGCGCAAAAGTGGCCTCATCTGTGACTGCACACCCATCTCCCCCAAGGCGCCAGATCAGCCACGACATCTCGTCACAAAGAAGGAGCCGCATAATTCCCTTGA
>NC_061821.1:40968466-40973466 GCF_019202785.1 Penaeus chinensis | reverse complement strand
GTTAACGTGAGTATCGTGACTTACGAGCTGGATGCGCTTCGTTCCGATGGGAAACGGGCGGCGCAGGTATGCCCTCGGCTGCGTGTGCCTGCATGCCTGCGTGTGCATGTGTGTGTTCATGTGTGTGCGCATGTGTGTGCGCATGTGTGTGCGTGTGCGTGTGTGTGTGTGTATGTGTGTGTATGTGTGTGTGTGTGTGTGTGTGTGTGTGTGTGTGTGTGTGTGTGTGTGTGTGTGTGTGTGTGTGTGTGTGTGTGTGTGTGTGTGTGTGTGTCTGTGTGTGTGTGTTTCTGTGTGTGTGTGTGTGTGTGTGTGTGTGTGTGTGTGTGTGTGTGTGTGTGTGTGTGTGTGTGTGTGTGTGTGTGTGTGTGTGTGTGTGTGTGTGTGTGTGAGTGTGCTTGCGTGTGTGCGTGTGTACAAGGTCTATCTACCTGTACAGACCTTGTGCGTGTAAGCATCCCTCCGTCCCCCAAGTACGACCCCATACCGACTGTCTCGCCCAAGATCATCTCCGAGAAAGTCGTGTTCTACATGTTAACCGAATCGAAGCCGGCCGCCTGTCCCACGCGGGACGTTTATTGCCTGCAACTTTGGAAAACTTGCAATTAGACCTCAACCCAAGGTGGAAATTATACATCGTTTGGCTACTACTCACAATGCGGTCGTCCTATCTGCTTACTTTATATCATGCTGTTTCTCATAAGCTCCCGGTCACAGAAAGCTATCTGATCAGAAAGTCCGATCTGAAACAATACTCAGACCAAACTGGAGTCCAACTTGCCTTTCTCTTTTAATTGCTAGTGGAGTCAGCGTGGAAAAACTGGCCTTACATGTGGAAAAAGATATAAGAAAAAGAAAAATCACATGATGTGAATAACATGCCGTCTATCGAGATGGTTAACGGAGAACTCATCAGTGGGGATCGAGTTCTATTTGGGATATCAGTAACAGAAAACGAAACATTACTCGAGGGTAGACTATATCAGCATTCTCCATCTCGATAAATTACTTGGAAAGGTATTAAGTAAAGTTTTTGTTTCTTTGTAGCTTTTTATGTTGATGTCATATGACTGTATGACTTTAACAGCGAATATAGTATAATCTGAAGATAGTTGTCAGGGCAATCATGTTTATTTCTCCATTTCGTATAAAAACCTTATTTAACTTCAATAAAACTTAAATCAGAACAATTTTCACATACTTGTCCCCAAAAATAATTTACTGAAGAAAAGTCCTTTGCTCTATTCGTTCTACGGAAAGTCACTCGACATTTGCATCTCCGAGATCAGTGCAGCCCTGGAAGTGTGAACGACAGAGCAAGAGTGGCACCTGAGTGCGACGAGAGTATTTCGGGCTGTGGAGGGTGGAGAAAGCGAGAGGGGTTTGGAGTGTGAAAGGGGAAAGGAGAGAAGAGGGAAGGAGGAAAGACGGAAAGGGTTCTACAAAAGGAAGAGAAGTTATGAGAAACAGAACAAGAAAAAATGGGAGGGTGGGGCTGGCAGGGGGGAAGGGGGCAGCAAGGCAAGGGATAGGAGAGAGAGATTAATTGCAACTCCACTGGGAAGGAAAGTGTTTCCAACTTTGCCACCGGGTCTATACGTTCCATCGCGGTTTACCACTCCCTAATGTAAGAACTTTTCCTCGAACTTTTATATGGCAACAATGGCGATGGTGTGGGAGTCCTAACAATAGTGCTACTCGTGAATTTCTAACAATTGTGATACTCCGTGACGATAATGAATTTCCAACGAGAGATCCAGCCGGCGCATTCCGCAGAACGACATTAGTGAAGGACTTTTACCACGGCAGGAGTCCACGAGGATTTCTAAAAGCTCGACCGTAAAAGTGGCTGCCGGAGTAACTTCTACGAGTGTGTGATTAGAGCGAAGGAATCGGCGAGGCAATGACGAAGCTTCTGTCAACGATGGCAATCAGGCCGAGAGTGACGGCGCGATGATATCTTGAACAATGACTATTATATCGGTCGATTAAGTAACATTAAGGAGCGATGCATTTACTGGACAGCTTCCCGCCGACCATCCTTGTGAGGCCGGATTACAGGGATTGCTGTGGAATCGTATTCTCATTCGCTGATGATAGACATCTTAGCGAAATATCCGCTTGCGAAAATCTATTATCGGTGCTAATGATCTCCCTGAAGCAAAATCAACTAGATCGTTCCAGCGAAGCCTATCTTTCAGACGAATTTAAAGGGAGTTACATCATATAAAAAAGTATTGCACAGCCCTCACTCCTGGATCTTGTTTATCTCTTGAGTGACTGGCACCATAAATACTAATGATTCACACGTGAGCCCGGACCACCTCGCCGAGAACCAGCTGCCACCACGCCTACCGCACCAGTCAAGCGCTTGGGCTGGCGAAGAAGCGTCCAAGTTTATGACGACGTTCGACCGGCTTGCTCGCCGACCCGCTGGCAGCCTCCTGCAGGTGAACACCTTTCCTTCGCTTCAGGAGAGCACTCGGAATCTCGGTGGGTTCCACCGCATGGGTTTCGGTTCGCTTGGGAATATATTCGCGTCAACAATGCTATTTACTCTAGGTTTCTTTGAGACAACAAATATACCCAAGCTTTGCTGTATACACACCCAAACCAAGAGCCATCGGACTCGCTGGTAGACCGTACTTCGCCAGGCAGCCTCGCTCGGGACGCAACATTTCCTGCCCATCAGATGCTTTCCTCCTATAACGGCGACACACGCCATTCCACCTGATTGGTCAAGTCGCCTCCGCCAATCACGTCAATCTTGCTCGAGGCGTCCACCAATAACAGCCGGGCCCGCGGGATCGGATCATTTAGTGGGAAATGAGAGACGCAAGAGTGTCATCCATCTAACCCAATCTTAAGGAACCTCGTAAAGTGAGTCAGAACAGCATGAAAATTTCGAAAAAGATTTTTAGATAAGAGACGCTGCTTCTAGGTGTGTGTGCCTTGGGGGTGGGCGGGCCAGGGGCGCCTTTCGTTTCGTTCCAACTACAATCGTGGCGAGTGAATGAGACCGGCGAGAACAGCTGTTACGCTTGTTAAACAAAATCCTTTAAAATGCTACAGAAGTGTATACTGTGTTTATATATACATACACACACACACACACACACACACACACACACACACACACACACACACACACACACACACACAGATATATAACTTTATGATTTGCCGCCATCGTGCACACCTAAACAGGCAAGCGCTTTAATTGCCTGCTGTTCGCCAGGGCGTCTGATGAACAGCGGCCTAAACCATAATAAGGGTGGATTTAAAGCCGAAGTTGCATTTCTGAGCTTACAGCCGAGCAGCGCACACTTCCATCAGCAGGTGATGGCGGGAGTAACAAGGTTGGGCGTCGCTATCACAAGCTACTTTAACAAACTCCTTCCGGCACTCCACTTTCCACCAAGGGAGGGAAAAATCCGGGCCACGTTAAGTAAAAAGAAAAAAGAAAAAAACAGAAAAAACTGAAGTAAAGCAAAAATAAACAAACACGTAAAACATGCAATGACAGAGGTACCATCCAGTGAACCGAATTAGCAATTGCAAATGAATGTCAGCTACGGCGCGTCCGGCATTGCAAAGCGCGCGCCTTGCAAGAACGCAGCGCAACAACGCAAATAGCCGCGCCCGCAGACCCCGGCCTGCCCATCACCGTCTCCTGGCCTGCATAAACATTTTTCTCGGAGGTGAACTTTCAAACAAACCGTCCGAGTGTTTAGAAGGGAGGCGAGCAGTAATCTGCGGTGGGTCTCGGAGATACACGTTACTTCGTATCCAAGTTGCGTATCCAAGTTGCGTTGGAAGTTTCTTAGGCGTATGTCCTTCAGCGTTCTGCATTCCATGTCTAAGATCACATATAAAATGATCATATATAATGCACGTTTTCATACCCAAATGTTCACTGGAAGGTACGTACGCGATACATAATTCTGCATCTCGTAATCCGCGTTTCGAAATATCTGAGGTAAATTATCCTGATTTTTTTCCTCTGCGTCGTTCTAGTTCTATGATTAAAATGTAATGTATCTTCCTTGTCTCCGTAAGTACGAACACGGCCAAGCACTCCGCCGCTGAGTCCATTACCTTAAATACTTTCCTGGATTCCTCGAAAGAGCACTGACGTTATAAAATATGCAACGGTGACTTTGCAAAATTTTTATGCCCTACTTATCCATTCCGTCTTCGGCAGGGAATACTAAGTACCTTTAGGAATAATAAATGATAATAATTTCTAAAAAAGAATAGTAAAACAAGGGCGGCTTCAGACTCGACGCATATTGGGCCATGGGTTGAGTCAATCATTGATATGAAAATGTCCTGAAGCGGAAGGAGAGAGAGATAAATACACGATCAAAACAGAATAAAAATATCTTAATCTACTTAGTTATCTGACGGAATTCATTTATGCAACAAGAATTTCCTTCCATTTGACTAATGATACCGATCAGCATAACCAAAGCAAATCTCATGTTCCTTTCATGCGAGCCAAATCTCATCAGAACGGGAGTTATGAGTAATGACTCGGAGAAGAGAATGAGGAATGAGACGCGGAGGGGAATTAGAGAGCAAGCGAGGACTGGGGGAAGGGAGGAGCACAGAATAGAAGCTCAGAAAATAAAAGGGCCAGAACAGGGGGGAAATCGCAAAACAGAAAAAAAAACAAAGATGGAAGAGTGCGCAATCGGGAATCAAAATGGAATAATACATCAAATAAATAAATGAAATGTAAACAAAATAAATAAATACATAAATAAATAAAGCAGAGGACGCTCGGCTCACAATTTCTCTTTTCGCTTCCCGAGAGCCCCCCCCCCCTCCCACGACGGATCCCAGCATCGCATCCTGATTCATCCTCTTTCTCTCCCCCCCCCCTCCCCCCCGCCCCTCTCTCTCGCCGAGCACTCTCACCAGCAGGATCCTTCAACACGCTCCCGAGGGACCACGATCACTGCCTGCCATTCCAAAAATATTTAGACTTCTTGATG
>NC_061821.1:40920966-40960966 GCF_019202785.1 Penaeus chinensis | reverse complement strand
AAACCTGCAAAGCGCAACATACTCCATAAAGGCAACGAAATTCCGAGCCTTCGCGAAAAACGGAGCGATGCGGAGTGACACAAAGAGAGAGAAGATCTATCAGTACAGACGTGGCCTCGCGTGTACACATGGCAGAACAAAAAGACTTTAATATTTCTTTTCCTTGGGTAAGAAAAATATATGCGAATATACATTTTCCAAAAACAAGGCAGAATAATATATTCGAGTATATTATGCTCTAGTCTGGAGCGTGTATTAATGTCCTTTGAGTTTAGATTCGTAAAGATGTTCAGAGTAATTACAGCAAGACAGTTAGTGTAATTACAGTGCACGTAATCATTGTTATCGCCTTTTCCTCCTCCCCTCCTTTCGTTTCGAGTAGCTTGTGCTCGTTTATCTGTTCCCCCTCTGTTCCCTTTTTTATTTTCATCCCTTTCTGTTTTGCTTCGTTAAACTCTTTCTGTCTTTGTTTTCCCTTCCTTTTTTCCGTAAAATTCGATTTCCATTTCTTTCTTTTCCAAGTATTTCTTTTCTGTTTTCATCCTTACTCCTTTACTACTTTTCTCTTTTCCATTTCTTTCCTTCCCTTAAACATTATCATTTCCTCCCTTCCCATGTCCCTCTTCGCCCCACGTTCCGACACAGGTGCGTGCAGACGGCTCATGCTTCTGGACACACCAGTTCATATAACCTATTATGACCCTTAGCATCCCCGTCGTTTCGGATAACTTTTCCATACAGTGAAAGCAGTGAATGGCGTGCAGTCGACCCACCTTGAGCCATCTGGCGGCGCGTCACGTTATGTTATACAGGAAGGGGCCAGAGGGAAGGAGGGGGAGGATTGTGGGCGGAGGGATGGGGTGGAAAGGAGAGGGAGGGGGTGGAAAGGAAGTGGGGGTAGAGGGATGGGGTGGAAAGGAGAGGGAGGGCCAGAAGTAAGGAAGGGCGGAGGGGATGGGGCGGTAGGGAAAGGGGCGATAGAAACTGACTTTAAGTTGCCAATCCTTCAACAGATATTCCATGGAAGAGGTTCGGGCGGGGTTAGAGGCATGAGTATAAGGAGGAAGAAAGGGGGAGCAGAAATAGGTGGCTTCATGAAAGGGACACGAGGCTTCGCCGGCGTAGGCGTATGAGAAGGAGGCCCCATGAAACCCGGGGATCTAGGAGTGGGTACGGGGCCTGGGTAAGGCATCTCGTGAAGGTCAACAGCACATCTGGCACTACTTCGCACCTGGCGGGTCGCGCATTTGGCACTCACTATAGACCAGCGACATGACACAGTCTCATCTCCCGTGGATTCCCAGCTCGTTCATAAGCGGAGCTGATGATCTACATGGCTTCTGCCTTGCGGGGTCACCTAAATCCTGGCACCTTTTGCACGCAAGGCACCACGCTTGGACACGACTCCTTTGCGCCCACTCTTTCCTCCCCTTACCCATCCCTTATTCCTCTTCAGCCTATCAGACGCCCCCCTTAGGCTTCTCTGGATACAATCCCAATGAATATATTCGTGGAAATTCGGTTCATATTCCAGGAACAAGCCGGGGAGTCCATTACCCCGAGGCGTGTAAATTAAAGGGTCTCCAGTGCAAAATAACTTCAAAGGGCTGTGGCACACTTGCGTGTGTGCGTGTCTCGCTGCTACACACGAACGCTGTAATTGGGGAGTCTGTGGCGGCATGTGTCTGCTAGTGTGTTGTCTGGAAAGGTGTGTGTGTCTGTGAGCGTGCATATCTGTCTGTGGCGTGTGTGCGGGTATGTCTGTATGTGTCTGGTGTGCGTGACTTAGAGTTCGAATGTAGCTAAGGAGTGTTCGTGTGGCTTTGCAGGTGCGCCAGATGCATGCAGAAGTGGCACCGAGGCTAGGGTGAGGAAGGTCATTCGGGTGAAGGACAAAACTCGCATTAAAGGAGTAGGGTACAGCAGGGGGAGTAAGGAGACGTTCCCATAGAAGGCCGGAGAAAGGCAGGAGGCCAGGATGCAAGAGGATGCCATGGTGAGGGAGGGTGCCTAGCTGAGACCGTGCGGCAATGTAAACACTGACGCGTCATTTATCAGTTGTGTACACGTGGCCGGGAAAGCCTCACACATGCCGTAACATTAGTGTTGCTTGTGTCACTCTTTCACAGCATGTGGCAACCCTCCTCACTACTGCCAGGGAGCTGCCTTCTCCTGCCAGGTATTCCTCCTGTTCCCCAACATCAAGTGGCTTCCTCGTCTGAACAGATCACAATCATCATGTTAACACATCATTTACAAACATCTCCTTCCTCCCTCTTTCCTTTTCTCCTCCTCCTCTTTTATTCACTAGTCGTCTCCCTTCCTCTCCGCATCCTCCATCCACCTACACATTCATCCATTCCTTTAAGCAAGCGCCACACTTCCATCCACCCACACATACAAATAGGGAGAGGGCGAGGAAGTGGACGAAAGAGAGGGCACGGGAAAGGGAGAGGGAATGGGGAGTTAGAAGGATAGGGAAAAGGAGAGGGAGACATATTGTTTAATAGATAGAGAGACAGATAGAGAGATAGAGAGAGATGGGGTGGAGAGAGAGAGAGAGAGAGAGAGAGAGAGAGAGAGAGAGAGAGAGAGAGAGAGAGAGAGAGAGAGAGAGAGAGAGAGAGAGAGAGAGAGAGAGTGAGAGAGTGCATCCAGGATAACTTTGCCAAGGCACCTCTGACAGCCGCCACCACTACTACCCTGTTATCAATTCCCTGCACAAGTTTTGAGTGGCGGAAGGGATAAGTTGGTGCCACCTTGAGTGTAAATTACGATGCGCGGACCGACGCACTTGCTGTATTGCGGGACCTGGATTGTCCGAGACGACCTGTGAGGAAAAACGACCTGGTAAGGGAATATGCCAGCGCCTACAAAGACCCAGGATACGTCTGTTTGCGGAGAAGACCTGTTGAATGGCGTAACTGGATTGCTGAGAGGATATGCAGAAATATGTTGCTTGGGTTGATCACACGAGCGCCCAGTGCCCATGAGAGGGATTGACCCAAGGAGGGAATAAATTACCTGGTGTGTGGGGTGATGCATATCGCAGGAGGGAGATAGGGAGGATAGGGAGGGGGGGCAGGGCCAGAGGGGTCGGGATAAAGGGAACTGATTCAGCGAACCACACGAACTGTCAACCTCCCTCTCTCACTCCCCTCGCGCTCGTCAGCCGAGCCCACCGACGTCAGCTCACTCTCCTCTTGTTACCGAAGGAGAGCGTAAAAAGCCGGCAACCCAATTATCTTGGAGAAATATTATAAAATGGACCCGATCCACTGCAATTACTAACATCAACACGCGCAAGGACGCACACGCACACACTCTCTCTGATTGCGGGCTCCACCTGCGCTCGCTCTCGGAGCCCTGCAAGCCCCAATTAAACAAATTAAGAAATGTACTTGAAACTATATACAAATGGATATACAAAAGATGAAACATAGTAATGGCAGCAACAACAGTTGTAATTTGTAATTACATCCTTCAAATAATTATAATGGCTGGATTACTGACTTTACTAAGCGCAATGATAATACTAACAGTGATATCAATAACAACATGAGCAGATGACTTACATTACAATGATATCACATATTGATATTATCTATCATAACAATTATTGGTATCATTATCGAATCACTATCTAAATATATCAACATTACAATGCCTTCTATAATGAAGAGGTAATATTCCAGACAGATAAAAAGGATTATAAAAACATAGTTAAAAAACGGTGATATTCATAGTATATAAAGTGATCAAAGAGAATATTGATACTATTTAATAATGACAAACACAATTTACTCTTAAACCCCATCTACAAGAAAAATCTAAATTCCAATAACCTTAGCCCGACGCGGCAGCAGCAGGCGCGCGAGGCGCAGCGGGCGACCGGCCAGAGCCGCTCTCGAAGGGCGACAGGGCCAGTGGCGGCAGATCAAAGGCCGGCCAACCTGTTTCATGTGGCACTTTCAACTTGGGCATTTCTGTTAGTTCTGACGGTGTACATGATGCCCCTTGAGAGCACAAGTTTGAGCTATCCCGGGAATGTGCTGCGGGCGCCCGAATTCAATAGCGCTTCCGCCGGGACGTCCCCGCTCTCCAACGGCGCAGCACGGGCTAATGCGCGCCTGGAATATGGGATACGAGATCAAACAAAAATCACTGCCGAGGCACGGGTCGGGCGATCAGTATTCCCGGCGCGGGAGGGATCCGTCGGGAACTTCACCTGCAGCTGGGGCGAAAATTCGAGACAAGACTGGGAACAGCTGCATGACGAATATCTATCTCGGACTTAGATTATCTATCATAATGATGGTGATGATGATCTACTTCATAATAATTGAATAAAAAAAAACTTGCAATTACTCAGTGTTCAATAACACTTGTAAATAAATAAATACTTGAGATAAGACTGATAATGATCATGCTCATAACTTTGCAAAGAAAAGAAAAAAAAGAAAAAAAAAATATTACTCATACTGCTTATATATCGGTTTATTTTGTCTAACATCAACTTGATTTGCAATATCAGCAAGGGAATGTGTACTGAACTACTTTGCTGCGAGATATTTCAATGATCTATTTCGCAGGCTATATTTGCGATATGTGTGGAATTAATTAGTGATAATTTGCCAGGACTCTAATTACAGTTGTTTAAAGTTCTTTAATGAATTAAAGCTAACCTCTCCTAAAGTATTCTATATCGTATTCGGAGGGAAAATTTCACGACAGCGAATCCTTTTTCTCTCAAATCCTTAACGTGAAGCACCTCTACGTCCTTGGTTCGCGTCTCGCTTTCTTCCGCAAGAGCCGCAGGTCTCGGCCGATATTTGATGCAGCGGAATGCGTGGCGGGCGAGTGCTCAAGCTCCTTCGGGACCTGAATGTATATCGTGTTACATGCACACTAAGTAAATGCGTAACGATAGTAAATAAATACCTATAACAACAAAGAACCTCATTGTTCCACCTGATCGCTGTCACTCATTAAACGTTCCCTGTATTCAAGGTTCGCGAGACTTTTTGCCACTCCAGCCTGGCTTCCTCAGCCTCCCCGCGCACTGGCATTTAAAACAATGTCAGAAAGGGAGCGCCCTACCTAAGGCTGCGTGCTGGGTGGTCACGATGCGATCGCTGATAAGGATCGCCGGCACGCAACGCTGCAGAAGGGTAGCGCTACCAGGCCGGGGCAAGGGGAGCAGGGGCGGCGGGGGCATGGGCAGCAGGGGCAAGGTTACAGGGTAAGGGAGGTGGAAGGGGAAAAGGTAGGGCACTATGATGGAGTGTTGTTTCCTCGGGCTGTTGCCGAGGCGCGCTCTAATAACTGGTTTGTGCCAGTAATTGGTTATTGGTTTTATACTAACCAAACTATGTTAGGACGCGGGATAAAAATCAATGCCACATCCCAGGTGGGACCCGTCAAGAGGCGAGGACGGAATGGGGATGAACACGCGAAATATTTGGCGAAATCTAATCAGCTTCGCCTTTGGCTCGGCTGAATATAAACCATAAATCGCGTTTGATCAAACAATACCCTCTCTTATATTCGCCGCTCACGTAAGAGACCAAAATATGCGAAAGAAAAACCTGGAGATAAAACGCCTGTAGAACAGCAAAGATCCGATTAACATTTCCTCGTGCGTGCAGGTGCCCAGCAGGGACTCGCCGACCCTGGGTAGACAAGGTCATCCGTCCTGCTGCCGCCCACACAGGAAGGGTATCGCAAAGTACAAAAGTCACAACACTAAGAGCTGCCTCGTGCATGTTTTAATATCTGAATGGCGCATGCAAGTGATTATCACAACATGGCATGGGGGCGGCTGTGTTGTGGCGGCTCAGGAACGGCGCGCAACACTTCTTTTTCATGCTAACAACTACTTGTATTTCTCTGACCCATAATTGACATGTCCTGATACGGCGGAGATAAGAGCCACGCGAACGGCCGCCGCGGCTCTCCAGCTGCAGGCTCCCTCTCCCGCCACGCGACGCCGCAGCAGTATTTCAGCTGATCGACGTGCGCGGGAAACGAAAAAGGCTTTGCTCTCGGAGGAAAACAACATCGGCTTGCATGAGGCCGCCTAAGAAAGGGAAATTCCAGTCCCTTAAAGCACGGATGCAAGGGCCAAGAGCTAATCATCGACACAGAGAGTCTGGCACGGAACAAAATAACAGGTTGAGGGAATCATCAATTGTGTTTCTGGTGCTGGCAGGAGGCAGTCGAAATGAGGATGGAGGAGCCGGAGGAACACGACCCTGGCCCTCTTTGTGCCTGAATAATGGAAGGGGGAGGGGGCGGCGAGATCATGCCACCTCCGCTCATTCCTTTACTGTCAGCTCAGAGCAAAGTGCTGACTACAAATATGAAATTATCGACGAAAATATTCTGAAGAAACCGAGAGGGAACATTGCTGAAGGAACTTGTTTCGAGCGGGCATTTTTTCAAGTAGTTTGGTTGATCTTAGTAATATCGTCACTGCTGCCCACGCTAAAATCATAAGAATACATACACAATTATAATATAATATCTGCATGCTCCGTTTCCCTTATATTCTCACAGGTTCTTTAACATTTACAAATCTAATTTTTTTCTAAATACACTCGCTACACATTACTAAGAAACTTTCTCAAAATAAACTACACCCACACACCGCATACCACACCAAACTATTTAACCACATGCAAAATATACGAAAAACAAAGGGACTTTCTGCGACGCTTCAACCGAAAAACAGCCGAGTTCAAAGGAAAAGGCCAAAGGACGACTGCAAGTAGCCTGTGAACGCTCTTCTAGATACCCGACAAAAATTTATTGGACAAGAGCATGACAGAAAGTTCCCTCTTGCATGCTCAGCCTTTTAAGATAATTGCTTTAAATCAGTAGCAGATATAATTTACGTATTATATATATATATATATATATACACACACACACACACATACACACACACACACACACACACACACACACACACACACACACATATATATATATATATATATATATATATATATACATACACACACACACACACACACACACACACACACACACACACACACACACACACACACACACATATATATATATATATATATATATATACATGTATATATACACACACATACATATATATGTACACACAAACACACACACACGTATAGACATGTGTGTATTTTCATGATATGATGTATGTTTGCATGTATACATGTCTACATACACATGCATGCACACAGACTCAGACTTGCTAAGTAAACAAACAGGAAGGAAAAACAGGTTCGGCGTGCAACCGAGAGTGAACACAAATCCCCACATGCACCCACGTCCAAGTGCCAAGCACAAGCGGCCGGCGAGGAGGCAGCGGCGACAAAGTCCCGAGTGATACAGGCCCCAAACCTGCGGCTGAACATCCATTAACATCCCAAGTATAACCCACAGACTGCACGCACCGCGCATCCGTCTCCCTCGCCGCTTGTAATTACACAAAATCAAATAATTGATAAAAATGCAAGAGCACCAGCATTATTTCAGCCTCTTCCCCGCGAGTCCCCTGTCATGACGACCGACAAAGCCATCATCACGAGGGAATTCGCGGTCGCCAACGGCCTTTACCTCGAGACGCTCGGCCGGGGCTTCACGCACGCAGGGACCAGGCAAGGCACGGCGGACATGCGCTTCGTCTGTGCTCGCTTGCTGCTTGGACCGAGAGAGAGATGTGGATACGAATAAACAAAATCATAGAAGATAAATAAATCAACAGGTTGGACAGATAGACTGACAGGTAGATGGATAGAGTGAGAGAGAGAGAGAAAAAGGAAGGAAGGAAGGAAAATAGATAAATAGATAGAGATAGATTGATAGATAGAAAGAAATATGGATAGAAATAAATAAATAGATAAACGGACAGACCGATAGTGGGAGAGAGCGAGAGCAAGATAGCCTAGCGAAAAATGGATATTTATGCGACCATCACGCTCACACAACAAAGCGAGACGCAATCACCGGGGCGACAGCCCGGGACACGTAAACACCAAAATTACCTGAGTGTGCGCCGGTTCCGCCCCAGCGCTGCGTCAACGAAGTTCTCAAAACATGCATATTGGATTAGTCTAAAATGTGCTCACACTGAAATTATTCTTTTCAGTTCGTTAACGAGTTTATCCCATTATCTTGGACAAAGAGCCACCAGGGTGCCTCGAGGGACGTCAACCCATTGCCACCCGAGGGCGCGTCTTAAGCCACCGTTCGTCACCCTCGCGAGGCTTTGCCCGCAGCTGCCCGCTCCTCATGCCAGAGGGACGGAAAAGAGCGACTAAGCCAGGGATACGGAGAGGGAAGGTCCGAGAGACAGCGGGGTGGCGGAGGGAAGGCGAGAGGGGAGAGCGAGGGAAAAAGAGGCGGAGACCGAGAGGATGTGTTTTCCCCTTTTACAAGGCAAAAGTTACATCCCTCTGGGTCGAAGCTTTTAGAGGTGCGTCTGGAGTCTGTCTCGATGCAGCCCACCTGCAAGGCGACGTGGGCGGGGCGTGGGCGGCGGCAGGCACACACCCACAGTGAAGGCCAATCCTCAACACAACGCTCACCTGAAAGGTTAAAAAGTTCATGTTAATACAAGCAACACTGTACATTGCGCAAGCAAATTCAATTACTATTTTTTTTTTTACTGGAAATGAGTAGCAAATACATCTACCAACTAAATGATGCGAATTTAATCAAATATTGATTCTACAATCTATTGGTAAAGCCTGACCGTAAATAGAGTACGTCACAGTCGAACACAACCGACAATGCAGCAACGCACATTCGTCATATTGATATTCGCCCAATAATTACATCCTGACGCAACACATGTGCGGGCCAGGTACAAGGGACGCCGCGTGCGTGAATGGCACTTGTAGGTGCCACGGAGGGGATATTGCTGGCACCGAGCCACTACAAACTTAGATAGTCACACCTGACTTCCCTTTGATGATCGTGCAAGAAAACACCTTTAAACTGCTAAAAATAAACATCGCTATTATTGTATCGACTCTGCAGCATTTCCGGAACATCAAAAAGGTGAAGCGCGAAAGTTTGTTTGATGAACAGGGTTCTTATAGACACACGGACACATATGGTAAGCGAGAGGGAGAAGGAGAGGGAGAACGAAGAGTGAAGAAGGGAATGGGGAAATGAGACAAACAGGCTGACAGATATACATATAGATACATATCTACACACACACACACACACACACACACACACACACACACACACACACACACACACACACACACACACATATATATATGTATATATATGTATGTACGTATTATGTGTGTGTGTATGTATGTATGTGTCTATGTATATATATAGAGCAATATACATATATTAATATATATATATATATATTTACTTATATATACAAACTCATATATATAATATAATATAATACACACACACACACACACACACACACACACACACACACACATATATATATATATATATATATATATATATATATATATATAGGAGAGAGAGAGAGAGAGGGAGAGAGAGAGAGAGAGAGAGAGAGAGAGAGAGAGAGAGAGAGAGAGAGAGAGAGAGAGAGAGAGAGAGAGAGAGAGAGAGAGAGAGAGAGAGAGAGAGAGAGGAGAGAGAGAGAGAGAGAGAGAGAGAGAGAGAGAGAGAGAGAGAGAGAGAGAGAGAGAGAGAGAGAGAGAGAGAGAGAGAGAGAGAGAGAGAGAGAAAGAGTCTCGAAGGAAAAAAATCTCCGCCTCTTCCCTTCTTTTTTACAAGATGAGGCTACTAAATAAGCGACTAAAGAGCGACCGGCGCACAACCACGGCTAACTTGAGCATTTCGCCCTGTAATTACGCCAAAGTACGACTATTTCTCTCTGTAATTAGTGTTAAGGAGGGCGATAACTCTCCATTGAAAAATGCGATACAACTCATTCACGGTCGTCATTTCTTGTCGTCAGCAGATGCCGGATTGTAGGGCGATTCTTGGAGAACGACCAGAAAAGACTAACAGACAACGGTGGATAGGGGATGGGGGGGGGGGGGGGGCGCAGGTCGTTATGGTCGTCAACGAGTCCAATGATGCACCAGCGCGAGTCGTCCTGGAGAAAAGGTCACAGTGAAGGGGTTGTTGAGAGAGGTTTACTACGTAAGAAACACCGGGGACGAGTATCGTGCAGCGACAAAGGGTGGAGGTGGTGGGGATTGCTGGAGAGATGTTGAAGGAGAGATCGTCGGAGAGAGGTCGTAAGAGAGATCGCACGTACCAAGTCGCGAGAGAGATCGTAGAAGAGTGATCGTTGGAGTTAGGTCGTAGTAAGGTGATAGTACAATCGCCGCCGAGCTCAGAACGAAGATTGTTGGAGAGAGGTCGTCGGATAGTACAGTCATTGGTGAGGTCGGAATCAAGATGGTTGGTGAGAGTTTATATAAGCGATCGTACGAGATATTCACAGGGAACAGGACGTAGTGGCCGGCGATGTACTGGCGGCGCGGACAGCCGGAAGGAAACAGCGAAGAAAAAAAAGAGTCGTTATCAAGAGCGCATCATTTTGACGGAAGAGAGATGACGGCTTATCCAATTAACAGTTTAATTAGGAATTATCTGCAATCTAATAAGAACATGGAGCTTTCGAATTTCACTTTTCGGCGAAATACTTGCAAAGTTTTCTGAAAAGAAATAGCGTTCGTCAAAAAAATGTCAAAAGTAACGGAGGAAAGGATTCACATTTTCAATTATTTACGTTTTCTATCTCTGAACGAAACTTCCGCGCTCCTAAAATAATATAAAAGGCGGCGAGTAAATCTTTATCCTCGAAATTCATAAGAAAAATAGAGGATAAATAAAAAATAAATACGCCATGTAGTGTTTAAATCACAAGAGCAAGGAATTAGAGGACAGAAAAGAGCGAGAAAAAGACCCCCATTTACATCCGAGACGAGGAGACTCCGAGAAGAACGGAAGTGAGGGAGACAGTGAGGGAGCGAAGGCGGTAAAAACAGAGATAATGCCCACACATAAGTACGAAAGGCGACCGTGCCAGTTCGGCCGCTCCGCCGCCCAAAATAATAGTAATAATAATAATAATAATAATCCACACAAAAAACACGTTTGAGAACAAGCAAAAACGCTGCCAGGGAATTCTTGACCACTTTCGCCAATATTTCTCAGAGGCATCGTATAACTTTATTTTTTTTTCCAAACGATATAAATTTCAAAAAGAGAAATCCGAGGTGGAAGGAGGATTTCGTGCGGCGGAATGAAGACAACATGAAGAGAAACGATATTGTTTGTGCTTTTTTCTTCCCCTCATTGTGAATGGCACTTTCTGTAGGATGGACGAACGGACAAAACACGCCTTGCTAGGGTGTGAAAAAGATGCTGACGTGATACAAAACATTAGCGTCTCTTAAACACGTCAGCGAGACACAGAAGTACGGTGGAACATACTCACGTGTGCGCACGAAATCGGACAGAGAAAGACAGAGAGAGGCGGAGGGGAGGGGAGGAGGAGGAAGGGAGGAAGGCAAGAAGGGAAGAGGGAGTGAGGGGGTTGAGACAGACAATTAGAGAGATAAATAGATAGACAGATAGATAAGTAAACACACACACACACACATACACACACACACACATACACACACACACACACACACACACACACACATACACACACACACACACACATACACACACACACACACACACACACACATATATATATATATATATATATATATATATATAAGAGAGAGAGAGAGAGAGTGAGAGAGAGAGAGAGAGAGATTTAATACGCAACATCATTTTTAGTGAATTGCAGTATTTCTTGAAATACAAATAATCTGGTCATTTTTTTCGAGAACCAAAATTATTCAACAAGTTGATAAAAAATGCAGAAGGATACAACAAAACTAAATAATTGATTTCATGAATACATGAGTTCCACCTTGTGGACATTGGTTTGTGATATGAGGGTTACGACCGTGGATAGTAGAAGCTTCATAATAAAAAAAAGATCCTTTATTCTATGCTCTCTCTCTCTCTCTCTTCTCTATATCCCCCCCCCCTCTCTCTCTCTCTCTCTCTCTCTCTCTCTCTCTCTCTCTCTCTCTCTCTCTCTCTCTCTCTCTCTCTCTCTCTCTTTCTCTCTCTCTCTCTCTCTCTCTCTCTCCTATCTGTCAGTCGCACACCGACTGATTTTATCCGTACGTTCATCCTGCAGCTGTGAATGCTTTTTCTTTACCCTTTCTACCTTTCTACCTCTCCCTTCACTCCTTCCTGTTCCCCTTTCTATCTAGCCACACAGCGATCGAAAAAATGTCAAAATTTCACCAGCTCCGCCAGATGTCGGGATCGGTGTTGCTCCAAAGTGAACTGACGTTACGATACGATGTCCCGAAAACTCCGAGTCGCATTGATGTCCCCGCGAGGGACTCGAGCCAGAAAATAATCAGACTTTCGAGATTTTATCTCTGATGTCAGCTATCATCAAGACAAAGATTCTGCCTCAAAGCTAACGCTCAGGAAAGCTTAAGAGATTGAAACCACCGAGGAAAGTGACGTCACAGTGGCGGCCTAACTGACACGGCCCAGGCGCCGCCATGGCCCTGCGGTGCCGCCATCTTGTCACCGCTTCCCTTTGGCGCCACGTCATCAAAGATCGCGCAAAGTCTCTCTAGGGCGTCAATTACTCGGCGAATGGATCCCTTTGAAGAGTACACACGAGGGCGGTTCGCGTTGCTCTTGCATATGCTACGGATACATCATAGGGAATTCCTCCTTTCCTCTTCCCTCATTACAGAGAAGACGGGGACCATCCCTTTGGGCCCTGGCGATGCAAAGTTGCCTGCTAGAGTTACCGTAATCTAAGTTACAAGTACATGCCCCCCGCGCATATACAGACTCATAAACAAAGTTGGACGGCGAAGACAACAATAGTAACGCACATGCAAAGCTACTTGTACTGTAATGATGAAAGTGAATATGGAATTACGCTAAGATTAGCATATCTACACATATTTGTAGAATAACAGGGGGACGGGCAGTGTACACATGGTGGCAAAGAGGAAGACAAGAGTTTGGAAATATTTTAGCAGAGTAAAACAAGGAAAGAGACCAGCGTGTTGATGTAACAAACGCCCTTAAAGATATTCTTCTTGGAAACAAGCAAGGACACTTTAGTGTTGTTCTGTCTTTGGCTCTCTTACATAGGACTAATGATCTTCCTGAATCTTTGTAATCGACCGGGAAATGTGCTCTAAAGATGAGCAGATTAAAGCAATGATGAAAAACGCCCCCTCTGTCTCTCTCGCGTCTGGCAAAAGGCATTATTAACGAGACTTAAAAGCTGAAAATATAAACAAAAGATGCCAGGATGGCGCTGGCTAGTAAAAAAAGCCGCAGCATTCGAAAATATTGTGGAATAGCGCTGGATCTTAATTTACAGAATTCCATAACATGGCGGGAGTCAATCATAAATGGAATTGTATGAGCAATAACGCCGGAAAAGGGAAGTGGGTGGTGAATGAAGAAAATCAATCACAGAATAATGTGAATTAAATAAAGATAACATATTAGTAAACAGAAAAAACATTGCAAACTGAAAAAAAAAAAATCAACTGAAATCAAGTCATTGGTATCATTGGGGAATTAGCAGAACAAAGAATGCAAAGGGCGTCGGCTACCAACGCTGGAGCAATATATGTGTGAGTCCGAACCGGACTGATCAAAAAGTGGCTGAAGATCACCTACGCTCTTCATTCTTCCCAGGTGTATAATTTAGTAAAAAAAATAGTACGTAAAGTCAATCCTGACACAAAGAGAGCAAAAGAGAGACACACACACACACACACAAACAGCCAGAGAGAAAGATAAAACAAGTACACATGAATGCCAAAATACGCCTCAGAAAAGTCGAGTGACAGCTGAATAGGAAAAGCGGCGCCCCAGCTGAGGAGCAGGCAGCACTCCGGGCGGGTAGACCTGGGCGCGGGGGCGGGCAGCGGCGGCGGCGGAGGAGGAGCAATAAGGCGGCGGGAGAACGTGTTGCACGATGCAATCTTCGGGGCGCGGACGCTTTTTCCGGCGTCGAATCAGCGCCCGAAAACAACTCCGGCTTAGCTCGACCGCCATTGTAAGTCACGCATTCCGTCAGGTTATTTTTCTTATTGGTTTGTTCTGCCCCCTCGGCGATAAATCAGTTTTATTTCTGAGTTACGTGCTGCTCGAGAGAGAGCCGGGAGCGTAAGCTGGCGGGGAACAGTTTAGTGTCCAGCGTGAGTGTTTATGAAGAAATGTAGCTGGACGGCAGAGGGAAGGGGGGGGGGGGAGGATGGGGAGGGTAAGGGAGGTGAGGTGGGGGGGGGGGGGAGGGGTGGAGAAGAGGAGAGGGGAGAAAACTTTGAGAAGAGAGGGGGGCAGGAGAGGAGGGGTAAGGAGGAGAGAGGGAGGGATAGGAGAGAGAGAAGAGGAGGGGAGGGGAGGGGCTCTGGGACTGAGTACACGAGGCTGGATTGGAGCTTTACGACCTTATATTTCTCCCTCGTAAGGCTCACTCACGCGGGGGTGATAGAGCCACAGGTCCCAGGCCAGTCTCGACCTTGCTACTGGGGCATTCTTGGAATATTAATATTTTGGGATGTTTGCCACGTTCGAAATCTGTTACCCTTTAAACATAAAACTATGGGAGAATTGACGGCAGATTCAGATGTTTAGCTAATCTAAAACCATCTCAAAAGACAACGTGAAATATAAATAACATTATTGTTGCTCAGTTGCCCCCCACACTTTATTTTACACAAAAGAAGATTTCCCCTTTTCTTCCATCAATTTTGGGGACGGACCAAGAAAATTTGATACTGTAAAAAGGAGGAAAATCGTGCAATGATAGACAGAGTCGCAATATCAATGTTGTTCTGTCTCGTTCTGCTAAAAAACAAAAAAAAACAAAAAAAATATCAAAGCCGGCACGAAAAGCACGCCCAGCAGGAAATCTCTAAAATAAACGTTGGAGGCATAACCCTTTCAGTTCGGTAGAGAAACAAATCATGAATGAAGAGAGGTTGGAAAATTGGAATTCAAAATCAAATTAATCATCATTCTCCGCGCATCAAGTAACAGTCGTTGAGCGCAAGGATCAAGATTGGAGGACTTCGACACGTATGCTACTCGGCTAAAGAATCAAGTTCTCCAGTGAATTATTGTACTGAAAAAATGGAAGAATAAAAAAAGAAAATCGATAAAAACACCTCCCTAATATAGACCCTCAACTGGTGGGCTCGGGCATCCGCCTCTGAACTCAGACATCAATCGAATTTACATTCCGAACAAAAAAATGAGATTAAGAAAAATTTAGAAAAGTCCAAGTCATCTCTGCCTACACAGCCCGAGAGATCGCTTTCTGTTGATGCATCTGCGCATCACAACAGCCCCAGCGTCGCTGCATAATGCAAACGACACCTGGTCACGTAGAAGCGCTACGGTTCTACGACACACTTGACACGATGGCAGACACACGGGGGATGGGAAAGGCCAGGACACGGCTTTCGGACACAGCAGGTGACAGGGACACACGGCTTTCGGACACAGCAGGTGACAGGGACACACGGCTTTCGGACACGATTCTCGGAACCAAGAGTTGACGGGTACCAAGACACCGTCTTGGACACAGTCTTCGGACATAAGTGGTGATGGAGGATTAGTACATGATTTTCGGACGCAGGTGACGGCAAGATGGCACGGCTCATCCTTCGAGACCGGTCTCGTTGGCGTGAGGCGCCGGGACGAGCAGTTAGCTTCGCGTTGTTTTCTTTCCTCGTCCTCGGCAGCTGAAACTTAATAATGGGAAACGTCGGAGGGCAGATCCGAATCTCAGCGGGCTTGGATTTTGTTCAGGTCATAATTCTAGCGTAACAATGGCGTAACGAACAAGCATTTGCAACGGTCAATATCGGCTGGCAACAATGGACGACAGGGAATGCAATGGTTAATAATGTACATGTGGCGAATCCAGGGTTAAGGGATGTCAAATCAGCTCTTCAGCCGAAAGGTTAACAACAACAATAAAAGTTACGATGTCGAATTCACACCATCTGCTAGCCCTAAAATGGCATCGAATAAGACTTTGCATTTTCTTGAAGCCAAGACTGATGGGATATTCGAGACTGTTCAGATCTCAATATAATAATACGTAAATACACACATACATATATAGACACTATACGTATATGCATATATATATATATATATATATATATATATATATATATATATATATATATACATACATATACATATACATATGTGTGTGTGTGTGTGTGTGTGTGTGTGTGTGTGTTTGTGTATGAATGTGTGTATCTATATATCTATCTATACACATATATGTGTATGTATGTATATATGTATGTATGCATGTATGTATGTATGTATGTATGTATGTATGTATGTATGTATGTATGTATGTATGTATGTATGTGTGTGTGTGTGTGTGTGTGTGTGTGTGTGTGTGTGTGTATGTATGTATGTATGTATGTATGTATGTATGTATGTATGTATGTATGTATGTATGCATGTATGCATGTATGTATGTGTGTGTATGTGTGTGTATGTGTGTGTATGTGTGTGTATGTGTGTGTATGTGTGTGTATGTATGTGTATGTGTGTGTGTGTGTGTGTGTGTGTGTGTGTGTGTGTGTGTGTGTGTGTGTGTGTGTGTGTGTGTGTGTGTGTGTGTGTGTGTGTGTGTGTGGTGTGTGTGTGCGCGTGTGTGTATACCCACTCGGAACGCCACATCTGTTTCGTAAAGCTGAAGTGTCTGAATTTGGACATTTAAAAGCGTTGGCATTAATTAATTGACCGAGCGCCCACGCCACTCCCGGCCGCCCGTCAACTGGATCTTGACGAACCTGAAACCACTTTTCAAGGAGTCGCTCTCCCTTGCCTCGAGCTCTCTATGAGGACGTTTAAGAGGATCGGCTCTTCCTCTGAGAGAAGTTCTCGTTAAACATCCTTTATTCCGAAATTCTGTCACAGGCGGCCCTCCTACTGACGCGGCAAAGGTCTTCCTCGGCGCGCACTTCCCGCCGCTCTTTCGCCGCACTCCGTCAACTCTGCCTGTACTGTTCCCCTGCCCCTTTTACCCACTCAGTGCCGGATGTAGACATCAGGGCGTGACCTGAGTGTACACGCTCCCCGGGCACGCACGTGCACGTTCCCTCCCCTCTTATCGCGCTGGCACACACACATCAGCTGTGCCGCACACACGGATGTGCGCGAATGGGTCATGGGTACACGGGCTTGTGTCCCGGATTATTTCTGGATTGCGGATCAATGGGCGCTTCTCACATAATAATGGGAGGATAACAATTTGCGCCAAAGTTATGATGAAGACGAATGAAACAGAACTGAATGCTGAGAGGTTGATGATGATGGGAATGGGAGAAAGAGAAAGACCAAGAAACGTAGCTGGGAATAGAGCCAGACTTGAAGGCTAAACAAAGAGCTCGAAAGCGAGAGGAAGCAGGCGGGGGAAAGAAAGCGGAAGGGTTTCAGGAAAAGGATGGGAGGAAACAGTGAAGGGTTGGAAGATAAGGGAAAGGGAAAGAAAGAGAGGAAGGGGGGGAGAGAGGGGAAACACAGGGGAGAGAGTGCCGGGAGGGGGGAGGGGCGAGAAGGGGTCTGTGATGATCCTGTCATCACCGCCTGTCACCGCCGCCAATTAGACAACAACAAATGTTCGTGATGACATACATCTGCCCTGCCTCCGAGTCTCTCCACACGAATTTCAAGCCTGTCTGTATGCGTTCGCGCCGGCACAGCCTATAAAGCCTGCCATCATAAATGACCTGCATTAAATACCTTTCGAGTCCAGCCTCCCAGCCACTGGCTCCCTCGCCCCTCCGCAGCGCCGGCGACACGCGGGCTTCCCTCTTCATTCCCGCGCCTCCCGCTCGCCTGCGCCCACATGGCACCCTCGCACCGCAATATAATCACATCCTCATACAATTATCTTTCGCAAGCCATTCACAATTTTTTTGCCAAAATAATGAGATAAAAGCGCAAGTTTTCGTACGAAAGAAAAGAGAAGAGAAGAGAAGAGAAACCCCAGCCCATCCGCTGTACAATCCAACACGACTAAAGCGAGAGCGATAATACACTGAAGCAAAATCATTAAGTGACATCTGCGCCCCCCACTTGTCAGCAAGGGAGGCACTACCCCACTCCTCTTTCCCCTACCCCCCTCTCTCCCCTCTCCTCCTCTCCCTCTCTCGCTTTCCCCCTCTCTCCCTTCATCGTTCCCCTTTCCTTGTCTTCTCTCTCTTCCTCTTTCCTCCTCCCTCACCCGCCACCTCCCAACCTCCCCTTCCATCACTCGCCACATAGATTTATATCCCCAATCGTTCTTATCTCACTAACAAAGGGGAGTTTACTCTTTACGTTAGTGTTTTCCGCAGAAAGTCGAGATTGCTGGTGAGTTACGCCGGCAATAACTCGCAAAGTTTTCTTGTTGACCCTTCGGCATTTTTTGGCTCTTGTTGTGTACTTCTGTGACGTGATTTATGGCGGAGCAAATGTGACGAACAACACCAGCGCGGGGAGAGGCACGGTGCTCTTTTGGTGGTGTGTTTAAGGAAACAATGATGATGGTAATGGGATGGTGATTGGGGATGATGGTGATGGTGGTGGTGATGGTGATGATGATGATGATGATGATGATGATGATGATGATGATGATGATGATGATGATGATGATGATGATGATGATGATGATGATGATGATGATGATGATGATAGTGGTGGTGGTCACGATGATAATGATGACTGATGATGATGATGACAAGGGGGATGATGAATGACGAAGGTGATAATGAGATGATGATGAAATATAATATCTTCATAAGAAAAACGAGACTGTAACAATAACGCTAAGTAAGAGTAAAAATAATAATAGTTATATTTTTCATAGAACAACATCGACAACAATAACAATGCTAAAACAACAAGCGTTAAAGAAGGAGGATAAGGAGGCGTGGCGTCTTTCCTCTTCTCTCCTCTCCTGTTTTCTCTTGCCTTTCTTGGAATTCTTACGAAGCTACGTCATCTCCGTTTTTTTCTTCTCCTGCCTCCTCATCCTCTACATCGTTTTTTTTTTGTTTTTTTTTTTCTTACTTTCAAAGCACGCCTTCGCCTCTGTTCCACTTTCTTTGTTTCTTCTCTTTAGTTTTTACGCTTCTCTTCTTTCTCCCTCCTTTCCCCTCCCTCTTCCTCTCTTCCTCGCCCGCCTCCCCTGCCCCTCCCTCCCCACGTGTTAGCAGCATCAGAAACATTTTTAGCTTGGTGGGGACAGTCCCACCCCAGCGCCCCTTATTTTCACAGCAAACACCCGCCTGTCCCTCCCTATTAGTGCGGGGGAGGGGGAGGCGGGGAGGAGGAGGAGGAGGGGAAAGGAGGAAGGAAGGGAGGGAGGGAGGGGGGGAGGGAGTGGGCGAGAGAGAGAGGGAGAAAGGGAGTGGGAGAGAGGGAGGGAGAGGGATTACCCGGATTTAGCCAGGGGTGACGGACCTAGCAGGATTTAGGCGGCGGGGGATTATGTGGAGGTGATGGTGGGCGGGGGATTAAGGGAAGGATTTGGACGGGAGGTTATGCTGAGAAGAAGGATCTGTTGGGCTCAGTATGAAGAGAAATTAATAAACGATTTGGTGGGAATGATGGAGCCGTTTTCGATAAAGGGGGAATTAATGGACTCCAGCCTCGGTAAAGAACTGCTGGCGGGGATAAAGGAATTAAAACGGGGGCGTAAAAACGGCACTGTAATTCGGCCACGTTTTTCGTACCTTAGTTGGAAATCTAAGCAATAAAAATTTCCCAAAACGTAACGCACTTTAAAAAAACACACCACACAATCATCCATTGTGTTTTAAGTATTTGTAGAATGGCACTGCTTGCTATTTGGGCACTGGACTATTTGGTGGCACTCTGGGGCGAGACGTCTTTTTTATGCTCACGACATGGCTGTGCTGTGATGACCAGCATACCATTTCACGGAGCATTAACAGTTAAGCTGGCCAAGTGCTTCTCTACGAGGCACAACTTGCTTCATAAATTGCCCTGCAGGACCACGCAACAGGTGCCTTTCCCGCTTCTTTGTTGACCGTCTTCTTGGACCACATCGCCGTCCTTTCAAAAGAATTCACAAAATACAACGCGCATTGTAGGAGGTGGACGGGGAAGCTTCATGCATTTCCACGGCCGTCCGGAGCGGACGACAGGTGCTGATCAGCCTAAATAAACGACTCGTCCTTTTCGATTCTCGCCTCAAGGCCTCCGTTTCCATCACCCATACACTTACTACAGTAGCTGATTTCCGTTACTAATACTTTAATAATGTAACGCCATTACTTTTTCACAAATTGAGGTGGAAAATGGAGATGAAGTAACATGATATCACAGGCAGCGCGCCCTCCTCTCTTCCTTTTTACATACGTCATCCATCATCCAGCCAATCAACCTTTCTCGATGAGTTCCCCGCTGTCTATGTAATTATATAACTGGAAAAAATAAGTTCTGCAATTTCATGGCCGAATTATTGAAATTACAGTTGCCAGACCATCAGCCTCACCATAAGCCCTAAATAACTCCAAAGCAATCCAATTTTTACCTAGGAGTCCCTGGGCCGCGAGTGGTCGAAACATAAAAGTTTGGCTTTAATATCAGGCGGCAACTGCTCCATCCAGCCTCATCCATCATCCGCCAATCAGCTTCATCCGTCATATTGGTTTTACCACCGTCATCTTTCCTTCGGCTTATTGCCGGGTGGCTCTCGCTGCCGGCGCACCGCCCGCCCGCGCCCACAACAAGGAGTCCGGCCGCCCGCTGATGGCCGCGAAATTGACCAAACAAAAACGACGCAGACCCGGTCGGCGCACGACGTCGCGCGACGCAGTGCCAGCGAAGAGCGAGAGCTGCACAGCGGGCCCTCGGCGGCGGAGAGGGGGCGCGGGGAGCGGGCCACTGGCAGCCAGGCAGTGAAAGCGAGAAATATTCAAGTTCGAAAAACGGTGAAGTTGATTTTCTGGATCGACACAAACTTTACAGCTCCTACTTGAGATTTTTTCTGGATATACACATGACTGACACGAATGATTGATAGCTCCAGCCTCAGCCGGTGAGAGTATATTGCGTCCTCATGCATACCAAATTACAATGCAAGCCTTGGGTACACTGCAAGTCCAGGATATATTGCAAACATGCTCAGAGTATGAATAAGCGATGCTCCATTTTCCATGGCAAAGAAGGACATTTTTACGGAATCTAAAGTTCTTCTGTCAGTTGCTCATGAGCTTTGTCACAGGATGACCGGATGTCATTAACTCAGCACTGCAAGCAGTCATCAACAGAAACACAAGGTCAGCCTCTCATTCCCGCAAGTCGAGCATGGCTAGCAACGCCCCCACCCCTGGGAGCAGAAGCACCCTGGCTCTACAGCCTACTTCCAGGGTACTAAGCGCTGATTAAGGTTAAATGAGCGAAGCTCGAAAGCAATAACCTTGGTCAAAACAAAGCCCAATCATGGGCAGGAGCTGAGGGTCAAAGATCAGCACCAACACTCTGAGGTCAGCTTAACAGGAGTCAGCGCAGCCGATGTGCGCATCAGCTCTGCGTTCGCCCCGCTTCTCCGAGCGGCGAGGCCATCACGCATTCCGACGCGGCGATTAAAGGAAGAGGCTGAGCCTCCGATGGCGAGCCCTGCGAGTCCGGACTGCGCGCCAGGACCCGGGGTCAAGGCTCACGCGCGGATCGGAATAAATGAATACATCAAACAGCTGCCTAAACCGCCAACTTCCGAGCGACGAGCTTCTGCCGATGACAAGGTACTAAGCGCCGCAAGATCAGATCCATCGCGTTATTTGGTCCGCGTCCTGTCAGCTCCCCGATCCGCCTGCCATGCTCAACACACTCATTTGCATGATCACCTAGCGCATATTTGCATAGCTCCTCTCTCTTAGCAGAGCCTGACGTCAACGCAAGGCGCCGACTACCGCTCCTTCATAAGGCCTTTGGAGTCAGCGTGCAATAAACCTCCACTAAACACCCCCACAAAAACGCCCTTGCGACAACAGCCTCGCACTGTAGGTCATAACCTCCGTACCCAATCCCTACTGACAACACCAGCGTCAACACCCTTATTTGCAGACGATATTTCATCTCGAAGAAGCTGCGAAAGCCACAGCCATTCTCTCGTTCCGCAGGAAGGACCCGGCCGACGTTCGCACGCTGATCAAAAGTCCGAAGCGTCGCTACCAGCGTATATGGCAATCATAAAAACTGCCGGAGGACACTTCTCATTTTTTATATTTTAAGGAACGAGTTAAAATGTTTGTTTTCTCTTTTCTTTTCAACATTAAAATTAGTGAACGCTGCAGGAACACCTTTAACTACACATTCCAGCCCGAAAACACACGCACAAAAATAAAAAAAAGGCAAAAAATCAGGAAATTCCTCTTCCCAAATTCCTCTGCGGCCCACAAAACTGCAGACGAAAAATGCAAATATGTAGTGGATATGACACGAGCAAACTCTTTCTCATGGGGAGAAAGGAAGCGAAAAGATACATAAATCTAAATCTTTCATTTCGTTTTATGCCTCAAAACTTTACTGTTCGCAGGAAATTGTCTTGACTTGAGCCACTAAAGCTGTCTCTCAACCTGGACAACCTTGGCCGCAGCGAAGTAACAATAACAGCCTCAGTTTGTTTTGCATTTTCTTGTTCCTTGCGCTTGAACATCAGTCACTTATGAATTTATACATTAATTCGTGAACACTGAGTCTATCACTGCATAGATACATATGCATGTAAAGACGCACATATACGTCAGAATAAATGTACATTACACACAGTAAAAACGGCAATTATTAGGATATACTAATACGACAATCAAACATGCAAATGTACACAGCGGCACACCCACACACACACACCCACACCCACACGCACACATGCACGCACAGGGCAGCACACACACATACACCTGAATCCTGCGGTCGTAAAGCCAAGAGCCGACGCACATGCTAATGTAATAAGCGGCAACGTTAAAACTCTTACGGCTGAAGATCTGCGGGGAAGTGGGTGAGGCGCAGAAGGACAAGGAAACGAAGGCGAACCTGGGTCTACCGCGAGGGGGGCGTACACACTGCTCGACACCCGCATGACTAGTGTTGTTATCTAGGCGTCCGTTAAGCTAAATACACATGCACCACATACAGCCACCACCCACCTACCCAGCCACCCATTCACACCCTCCCACCTGCCCACCCAACCATCCATCCATCCACACACACACACACACACACACACACACACACACACACACACACACACACACACACACACACACACACACACACACACACACAAGCACACACACACACACACACACACACACACACACACACACACACACACACACACACACACACAAGCACACACACATATATATATCCCGGCCATGATTCCCAATCTGCCCCATCTCCCGGGAATGCTGGGCGCGGGATGCCTCTTGCGGCAGTGTTAAATATCCAAGAAAATGCAAATCTCTCGCAAGATCTCCAATACGTTACACGCAGGAGCATCAGCCAAAGGCGAGACCGTCCGATACACTTTTATTGCGATTATAAAGATACGCACTTCCAAATAAGGCGATTCAGCGACGTGAGGTTAGTTTCATAAAATATTAACTCGAGTTCCGTCAGTTCTCGTAAATATTTGCCTAAAAGATTCCGCGACCGTCTGACAAGGTGTATATCACTCCGCCCGCGTAAAAGTCCTCTTTATAGTTCTTCTTTAATGACGCGGGAGACTTCTCGGTGTCCGCCCGTATCATCGCCGGCGAATAACACGACGCCTTCGGAGAGCGCCGACCGAGACGCGACGGCGCTCATGGCGTGACCTTTCGTGAGCCGCGAGTGCACCCCATTTGCGTTAAGAATCTCACCCCCAATTTGGGCTTAAATTCTTCCCCGTCTTTTTCTTTTATTTGTTGGTTGACACTTGGGAAAGTATCCTCCACACGCGCCTTATTTACGAACACGTTTTTACGTACTTATTATGCGTTTATCTTATATCACTGTTCCATTCAACTCAGATTTATAGTCGAGTGTTTGTCTTCGTGAATACAACGTGGAGCTGCATTATGTCCAGTTTTATGTGTATCTCGGATATATTTACTGTGCCTGCTTTGAATATTCAGTCGATATCTGTTTCGCTGAAATGCACAAGCGCAGAGGAAGATGGTGCGAATCGGGGTTTACAAAACGGAGTAGGGAGGAAGGGATGATAGAGATAGAGAGATAGAGAAAGAGAGAGAGAGAGAGCGAGAGCGAGAGCGAGAGAGAGAGAGAGAGAGAGAGAGAGAGAGAGAGAGAGAGAGAGAGAGAGAGAGAGAGAGAGAGAGAGAGAGATAGAGGGAGGGAGGGAGGGAGGGAGGGAGGGAGGGAGGGAGGGAGATAGATAGAGAGAGAATAAGAGAGAGGGAGGGGAGAGAGAGAGAGAGGGGGAGAGAGGGAGGGAGGGAGGGAGAGAGAGAGAGAGAGAGAGAGAGAGAGAGAGAGAGAGAGAGAGAGAGAGAGAGAGAGAGAGAGAGAGAGAGAGAGAGAGAGAGAGAGAGAGGGAGAGAGGGAGAGGGAGGGAGAGAGAGAGAGAGAGGGAGAGAGAGAGAGAGAAGGAGAGGGAGAGAGAGGGGAGAGAGAGAGAGAGAGAGAGAGAGAGAGAGAGAGAGAGAGAGAGAGAGAGAGAGAGAGAGAGAGAGAGAGAGAGGGGGGGGGGGAGATAGAGAAAGACAGAGAGAGACAGAGACAGGAAGAGAGAAAGAGAGAGAGAGAAAAAGAGAGGCAAGGAGAGAAAGAAAGAGAGAGAGAAAGAGGCAAGGCGAGAAAAAATGAGAGAGAGAGAGAGAGAGAGAGAGAGAGAGAGAGAGAGAGAGAGAGAGAGAGAGAGAGAGAGAGAGAGAGAGAGAGAGAGACAAGGACGGAGGGCTCGAGAGCACGTGCCCCTCGCCACGGCCTCGAGGGTCGTCCCATTCCCTGCGCTTCCAAGGCCAGCTCCCTTGCCCCGTGTAGGTCGTCCCTGGCCGCAGTGCCTGCCCTCTCTAATAATGTGCAAGCAAGCTATAACTCATCCCGACATTTCGTAAATATTTTCTCTCCTTTTCCTTTGCCATACGTCCTTCCCACGCGTCCCCTCGCGGATTTTTTCCACTTCCCCTCAGATCCTCGCTTTCCCCTCCTCTGATGGCATGTCGCAGGTCCGCAAGTCCAGCCTCGCTTTTCTCCATGTTTTCCATCTCTTGCGGGGCTTTCCTTTATAATTGCCTCGTCAGCCGGTGAGCCATTGTCACAGTCTGCAGGAGAGGCGGTTTCCCCACGGCTGGAGCGGCAGCGACCAAGCCAGTGAGGATCTTGCCCTTATCGGCTTACGGAAACTGGCACATTTAGTGGATTTTAACCAAGACAGCCTCATACCGGTTTCCAGGCCCGGGGGTTTAACGAGAGCAAGAGTTTAATACGACAGGGATCCTTTCATGGACATGTTTCACAGAGCAAATCTTGTCAAGGTTCCCTCCTCTTTGACCACGTGTTTCCAGTCTGCAAGTGTTCCTTTGGAGGGGGACACATCCCCCTGGGAGGTGTGTGTCGGGGTGGGGGTGGAGGTGCGTGCCAGCGACCCATGTGTCCTGGGAGGGCGTGAGTGCGTGTCACACCTCCAACGACACCTCTTTATTGTCCTCGTTAGCCTGGAGATTTACTGCGGCTGTGCTGAGCCGTCCCTCCGGGGATCCGGAAAATATGACTGCAACTTCACCTGCAATTCTTCTTTCCGAAAGCCAGAGGAGGCAGATCTGGTAGAGACAGTGATAATACAAATAATAATAAGGACAATAAAAGTGATATTTATAAAACTAATATGTTATGAGAATACACTCACACTCTATGCATTAGTACATAGTGTGGAACATACACACAGGAACATTATAATCTTTTGCCACGCTGACAACAAGAATCCCTCTCGACGCGCCCCACTGTCTCCCCTGCACGAAGGGCGCGGACGGCTTGCTGAACACGCTGGACACAAGTAACAGGCGCGAGGGAAGCTATGTGAGGAACAAGAGCGTGAGGCAGTTTTTAGATGGGCAATTATGAGGGCGCCAAATGAAAGCTAATTGGGGATGATAAATCCAAGGGCCCAAAATAAAGCAGAATGTTAGGGAAAAAACGACATGTCAGTTGTGGGGGCCCCGACATGAGAGGCCAGCATATAAGAAGGCCCACATGGCAAGGGAATGCAAAAGGGGGAGGCGTGAAGCCACCACAGAATGTAACTAACACGAAGCACAACGAAGCCACGAGCATGAAAGGCAGCACGAGAGCCGGCACGAAGGGCAGGCGTAACGGAGCCATCTCATGACATCAGAGCGAGGCGTGTGACCCGCGAATTCTTAGCTGCCCCGAAGGCGGCGAGGCAGTGGGAGAGCGGCACTCAGAATCACGGTGCCACTGAGCGGGCCGCGTCGCGTGACACGGGGCCGTAAATCTCAAAACCGCTAACAAGCTTGTTTACTGCTCAAAAGGCCACTCGTGGCGCCATTTGTCATTCTGCCCAGGTACGTCCGGCATTTTATGGCCGGATTACGAGGCACTCCTTTGTTTTAGCTTCCCTCTCTCAATATATATAATATATACATATATATACATATACATATGCACACACACACACACACACACACACACACACACACACACACACACACACACTCACACACTCACACACTCACACACTCACACACTCACACACACACACACACACACACACACACACACACACACACACACACACCCATATATATACACACATATGTATATATATATAGTTTTCTTTTTTTTGTTGCAACAGCCATTTATTTCACTGCAGGAAATCGGCCTCTCTCAATTCACTATTTGAGAGGTTAATTGGCATTCTCACCATTGCCTGATTGGATGCCCTTCCTAATCAACCGTGGTTCGGCGCTAACCCTTGTGCCACGGCGGTGACTTCCCCCTACGACACCTGTGATTGACTTCTCAAGGCGATATGTCGTTTTCTCGGGCTCGAGCCAGCAGTCGGAGCGCAAGCATTTTTACGACTACCGCGGCGGGGAATTGCTCTAACCACTGGACCATCGCGGCAGTCATATATATATTATTTATGTATACACACACACACACACATATATACATATGTATATATATACACATACATACACACACACACACACACACATACATACATATATATACATACATACATACATACATACATACATATATATAGACACGTACACACACACACACACACACACACACACACACACACACACACACACACACACACACACACACGCAAATGTAAATGTATAATTATGAATGTGTATATACATACATATATACATATATTTACACACAGATATGTAAATATGTATGTATGTATGTATGTATGTATGTATGTATGTATTACACGCACGCGCACGCACACACACACACACACACACACATACACACACACACACACACACACACACACACACAAACACACACACAAAAAACAAAAACAAAAAAATATTTCTATCTATCTATCTATCTACATATGTATATATATATATATATATAAAAGTATACATATATAATTCACACGCGGACCAATTCGAAAGGGTAATCCGCACGTGTCTCTTAATCCTTAATTATAATGAAACTCCTATCAGAGCTGGTTAAGTTAATGCCTCTGCACCTACAAATACCCTCAAATACATCGGGGAAGCCGTATTTACAGATCACTGAAGGCGCCCGGGCCCCCTTTTGAGCCCTCCCTTCCACAACTTCAAAGTTACGGAAGAAAGGAATTTCTTCTCTTCGCCTTCGTCGTCGCAATCTCACAAGTCTCCTGACGCAGGAGGGTGCTGAGCTGACAAGCCTCGCACGGCGCGCTACACGCCGTTCACGGGCTCGTTCCAGGGCCTTTCGGGAACTTACGCGCGGCACATTCCGAGATAAATTATGTACCAACTACACTCCTGGACTTGCAAGAAACGGAACGGAGGAAAGAAACGAAAGGAGAGAACAGAAAAGAAAAGTAAACTTTGAAATTCCTGGGAGGAAGTTTTGATAAAAAAAAGTTATTCTAATTTTCTGGATGTGGCACTTAGCTAATTGAAAGGCGGGCGTAACTGATCCTGAGGTAGAAAATGTTTAAAGTAGTTTCAGGACCGGGGCACAAAGGGACTATTTTGATATGGATTTAATCACATGTAAAATGCCAGCCACGAGATGACAGATCCGAGACACGAGTCACTCCGGGAGAAGCATCTTGGTTGAAGGACTCAGCGAAGAGCAGTGGCGGGAAAGGGTGATGGGCTCGGTTGAAATCAAGGTTACTTCTTGCTTACGTGTATTAGTCATCTCTCAACTCGACTGAAAATAGAGAACAAGACGGACGGGGGTGAAATCAACGCGGGTGAATGTGCGAGTGAGTGAGAAGGAGCACGTGTGTGCGAAGTAAGAGACCGCCATGTGTATTACGGATCTGTCTTGCCAGGTAACACTGACGATTTCCTGAGAGACCATCGCCACTTCAAAGACAAACCAGTTAAAAGGCGTCAAAAAAGAGCACAGCCTTTAAAGCGGTGAACTTCCAAGCGCTCAGCGCGACAAAACACCTCAGCAAAGAGGAGAGGAAAAAGGTCAAATCGTGCCCTGTCCATTTGCATGTTCCTAATTTTAACCTCCGGAGTGCTGGTCCTGTAACATGGCCTCCCTCCCTTTCCCTCCTTCTTTTCCCCTTCCCTCTGTCTCCTTTCTCCCTCCCACCTTAGCCTCTCCACCTCCCTCCTCCTGTTCCCCTTCCCTCTGTCTCCTGTCTCCCTCCCACCTTACCCTCTCCACCTCCCTCCTCCCTTTCCTGGCCTTCCCTAGGCAGCGGTTCCGACCAGCGCTTATCATCCCCAGCAAAGCCAACACAATTGAAATTAGCTCAATTTCACTCCACCTTTACAGCGGCGAACGTGCGGTAGAATCCAAAATGTTTCCTGCCTTTTCATTTTGTAATGTTTAGGTGAGCTCTGTTTGCACTTCCACTTTTATGTATTCACATTATGCATTCACATAATATGTATGGTAATCTAGGCGTTATTTGTAGCAAGACTATATGAATATGGCATGAACGACTTTTTCCCTGTTGGAAAATGGAAACAGATATGTACGGCGAACAGATGAAAATATCTGAATCATATAATTCTCAGTAATACTTTGGTGGCTTTCAATAGACCTTTTCATATCAGAAAACGTGTTCGAAATTCGGCAGAAAACACCTTTTCTTCTTGACCTACATCCTTAACAACAACAACAAAAAATAATTGCTTGTTCGAAAAATTTCCCTCGAATCAGTATTCCGTACCTGATCTGGCGCGGGAAAGTTCAAAATTGAAAACTAAAGCGGGAGTACGTTATCATCTTCATAAATTCCACGTTTTCTGCCTATCTCCAAGTTCGCACACAGCGTAAATTTGTAGAATGCTGAATGAACTGCTTACCTTTCGACGCACCGCCTTTCCCCGTTTACGTGTGTTTACTCTTCGAGTTGCATTTCCGGCACTGGCGCCGAGGATCAATGCGGCGACGAAATTCTACAGCATGTATGTGAGCCTACAATTTTAGGAATGAACTGATTGTTTTAAAGCGGATCTACCCGGGATGAGTGACAGGCACGCCCGGCTGGAGAGTCGACGACGAATCACGCGTTTCCACCAAGTAGAATTGCAGCAATATGGCGCCTTCGTAGCCAAGACACATTCGCAGTGCAAATATTGACAAGGAAAGCAATCAATTGTGACAATCAATTCTGCTCTCCTGGCGCACACAAATAAGACACGAAGGACCTGATGGACTAAGAACCTGCCCCTCCTCACGCCTCGGTCCCGCCGCGCCCGGACGCGAGGCAGAAGGGGACTCGGGCCAGCGCGAGGAGACGCCGTCCGGTGCGCTCTTGATTAGGAGGGGACACTTAATCTCCCGCAAAAACACATGTTTGTTGACACTTAATGAAATAAACGTCTGCAGGAGACGCTGGATTAACAATTACTCGAAGGAAGAACAACCCACTGATTTACTCCAGAGCCGTAATGAAAAAAGGAAGAGTAATCAATTAAGACGGACTGAAGCTTCCAGATCCTGATCTTCTCTCCCTCCTGGTCATTTTCTTCCTCGTTTGTTTCTTCCTTCTCCTCTTCTTCTTTTTCCTGTTACCCTTCCTCCTTTTCTTCTTACTCCTCCTCTCCCGCTTGCTACTCTTCTTTTTCCTCCTCTACTTCCTCCTCGTTTTTCGCTTCCTCCTCCCCTCTCTCCTTTTCTTATTTTCTTCTTCCTCCTCCCCTTTCTCTTTCTCTTTCTCTTCCTGTCCTTTTTTTCTTCTCTTTTTCTTCTCCCTCCTTCTCGTTCACCTCATTTACCCTTTCTTTCTCTTCCTCTTCTCTGCTTCTTGCTTTTCCTCCCCTCCCTCTTCTCTTTCTTTTTCCTTCTCCTATTCCTCTTCTTGTTCTTCTTCCTCCTCCTCTTCCTCTTCTTTTCCTTTTTCCTTCCCTTCACCTTCCTCTTTTTTTCTCTTCTACATCCTCTTCCTCTTCTTTTTCTTCTCCCTCTTCCTCCCTCATCTCCTCCTTTACACTTTCTCCTTCTCCCTCTTCGCTTTCTTCTCCCTTCTTCACCTCTTCCTTTAACCCTTTCTCCTTCTCCTTCTTATTTTTCTTCTTCCTTCTTCACCTCTTCCTTTAACCCTTTCTCCTTCTCCCTCTTCTTTTTCTTCTTCTTCTTCCTCCTCCCGCTCGGCAACAGGGTCCGTCTTCGGTAATTGTGTCGGGCGAGGACGGGGCGGCACTCGTAAAAGGAAGGGAGGTTTGGCCTCGCTCGCGCCCCGTGCTTGAGGGCGGAGGAGTTGGGGGGGAGGGGGGGGGGGTAGCCACTTCTTTGATTGCTCAAGAGAAGAAACTGGGACTTAAGTAGTTAAGATCATAAAGTAATGAAGTAATGAATATGGTGATGAATATGATGATAGTAAAAGTGATAGTGATGATGATGAGAAAATTCTTCATTATACTACTAAAACTAAAAAAAGTCTACAAATAATAATAACAACAACGAAAACAATAATAATAATAACAATAGTAATAATAATATTATTATAACGATAATGATAATAAATAATAATCAGTAACAACAACAATGATGATCGAAGATAATGAGGATGACAATAATAATTAACAATAGTAGTAGTAGTAATAATAATAACAAGAATAGCAATAATCAACATCATCAACAACATTAAAAACAATAATAATGAAAAGGACAATAATGATAATAATAATATTAACCGAGGTCATCATCAGGTTTATTATCACCTTCATCATTACAGTAATCATAATATCAACAACAAATTCAACAACAATAGAACGACAATAGCAACTAATATAACAATACAAAAATAATAACGTTGGTAACAATTGGAAGTAAAAATACTGAAAAAGACAATAAAACCAAAAACAATAACAGCAATAATAGTAATGACAGTAATCTTGCTTCAACAACGACAGCAACAATTGAAAAAAAAGCAAAAACGATTTTTAAAATCTCACAAACCAAACAAAAACGAACATATCAGTGGCAATTAAACAAAATGTAACGAAAACAAACAAACGAAAAATCCCTCTAAAAAATCCCTAATGGCAGATTGAGCCGGACAATAGGGGCGACTCCACCCCCCCCCCTCCAAAAGAGAGAGAGAGAGAGAGAGAGAGAGAGAGAGAGAGAGAGAGAGAGAGAGAGAGAGAGAGAGAGAGAGAGAGGGAGAGGGAGAGGGAGAGAGAGAGAGAGAGAGAGAGAAAGAGAGAGAGAGAGAGAGAGAGAGAGAGAGAGAGAGAGAGAGAGAGAGAGAGAGAGAGAGAGGGAGGGAGGGAGGGAGGGAGGGAGGGAGGGAGGGAGGGAGGGAGGGGGAGGGGGGAGGGGGAGGGAGAGGGAGAGGGAGAGGGAGAGGGAGAGGGAGAGAGGGAGAGAGAGAGAGAGAGAGAGAGAGAGAGAGAGAGAGAGAGAGAGAGAAAGAGAGAGAGAGAGAGAGAGAGAGAGAGAGAGAGAGAGAGAGAGAGAGAGAGAGAGAGAGAGAGAGAGAGAGAGAGAGAGAGAGGGAGGGAGGGAGGGAGGGGGGAGGGGGGAGGGAGGGGGGAGGGAGAGGGAGAGGGAGAGGGAGAGGGAGAGGGAGAGGGAGAGGGAGAGAGAGAGGGATAGAGAGAGAGAGGGAGAGGGAGAGAGAGAGAGAGAGAGAGAGAGAGAGAGAGAGAGAGAGAGAGAGAGAGAGAGAGAGAGAGAGAGAGAGAGAGAGAAAGAGGCACGAAAAGCGCAGTTGATCTCCGGCGAAATCAGCAGCGAGTGAGTCGACGAGAGGAAGGACAACGGGACGAATTGTTCATCGCTCTGGTTTTGGGAGGCGGTCGAAGGGAGGAAGAAAAAACCTCGAGATGAATACTCCAATGGCTTTCGCAGCAGAGCAGAAAGGATGGCTATGAGGGGGGGGGGGGTCAAGGGGAGGAGGGAAAGAGAGGGAGGGGAGGGGAGTGGAAGGCAAGGAAGGAGGGGAGGAGGGAAGAGAGACGGGGAGGATGTGACAGATTTGGAAAGATGCATTCGTCGGGGAGAGGGGGCCAGAGAGAAGGGAAGGGAGGCAGGGAAGGGAGGAGGAGGTTTAGAAGAAACGGGTTGAGGTTGAGGTTGGTGGGGTTGCAGCTGTTTCATTCGTAAAAGGGAAGGAGGAGGAGGGGAGGGGGAACAGAGGAGGGGAGGAGCAAGAGAGGGAGAGGAGATGCCGCATGGGTGAGCAGGGTAAGGAGGGGGCAGGGAGGGGGGGTAGGGGGAGATAAGCCTTTAAGGAGAAAGGCATGAGGAGGGAGAGAGCAGTTTTGGGGGACAATATGTGACAGGCCGAGAATTACGGGTTCGAGTAGGAGTATCTGTTGGGCTGATTTTCCTATTCAGCGTTTAGGAAGGAAAACATCTTGGTGGCAGGTGGGAGGGAGAGCGAAGGGCAGGCGGGAAGACGTACAATGGCAGAGGGACCGGTTCGAGGAATTTGTGATCTCTTACATTGTGACAGAGGAAGGATTAGTTTCCCCGTGGTACTGTGCAAGACGCGAGCTCTAATAACAAGTTGCACGAGAGGAGCGCCGGCCGCCATCTCTCCCAACACGATTTCTCTCCTCCCTTATTAGCGGAGGGAATATAAACCTTGTTGATTGTTGGACAAAAAACTGCCTTTAATAGCATTTCTTCTCCACTAATACTACGTTTACGAAATAGTTTTCGAATTACAACACAGCACTGAAGGAAATGATAATGATCTTTTCTGCGTTTGTGTTGAGATCCAATCATATTTCGCTACAGTACGAACAAGGATGGCAACTTATCAAATAAGCTGGGATGGACCTTTCATTTCGTTTCTAATAACACACAGCAAGACTATAATCTACTATAATAGGCGTTTACTTTGAAGACGCTTACTTCGAATCTCTTTCATATCATATATATATATATATATATATATATATATATATATATATTTCTATATATATTGTATCATAATCATTGAAAACTCAAAAGCATGCATTCTCACAAACGACTGTACGCCTACATCGCTGGCGCTGTAAGCACTGACAAAAGATTTAATCCCTGAGGCAAAACTGCAACTGCTTTATAGAAATGAAACATGGCTGTTCGGTTTTCGAAAGGAAAATCTCTCTCGGCGGAGGAAAAATCAGCCTCCCGCAGCCGAGGCAGACACCTAACGAGAATTCCTCGCCGCCTCCGCAGCGTCTCCCACTCGGAGACGACACATCTTCGCGCTGCATCTCACGACCTCCTAACACTTCCGATAAAAAGGTCGGTATGCCATGGCAGATCCCAGGCATTCCCGGTCAGAATTCCTGGCATACTCCACTTATTATAAAAATCTTTACTAAAATCCCACGAAGTCCTGAAGGAAATTGTATCTTCTTCGCCAGTTGATAAGATTTTAAGATTTTCGATAGGTCTATCAGGCAAATCAAACGATACGGGTTATTCAAGATCAATAGCGTTGATATCAAACGATGGTCTCGCTCTTACTCCGCGTGATGAGCCTCCTCCTCCTCAACTCATTGTATCCAAGAACACACTGTTTACCCCACTTACTTTACACCGCCAGACTAACCATGTAAGGTTTACGACGATGTCCTGTGACGCTTCAGAATGGCACTAGCTCCTTGTCTCCTTTTCCTATTTTTCTCGTTTAAGGAGCAAAGTTTACCCAGCGCCCACTCCGTCGCCCATTATCTCGCTTCCGGATCTGATACCTGGGGGGAGCGGATCACACAAGGCTGCTGAACAAAGATCCTCTAACGACGTCCTTGTGCGTGGATAATCGGAACAAATGAAGCTTTCTCGCGCGCATTCCCCCGTCTCGTAGGTGCACTCGGGGTCACGACGTCCAGCTCCTTTCCCGCCGCTGCCCTCGCCTTACGGGGCCCGCGGGACCCATCGTCGCCGCCCCGCCGTCGTGCCGTCCCTTCCACTTACGGGCGCCGCGCCGCGTCAGCCCCGTCCAGCCGCCGCTTAGCCACAGCACCGCCTTCTGCGGCACTGCGTCTCGCTGCAAGATTACCACATCTCTACCTCGTGACGTTATTGCAGCACTAGTGACGACGACGCCGTGATTAACTAGTAATTGCTAGTTGAATGGGAAGTCAGGAAAAGTAATAAAGGGATGTAACTAAATAAAAAAAGGGGAAAATGTAAAAATAGAAGTAAATTGGGAGGTAAAATCGAAAAGTCAAGACACAGAACAAAGAGTGAAAAAAAAAAAACTTACATTTCCCTGCGTCGGATATACAGCAGCTTCCACCTTTAACGTACCTAAAAAAAAGAAAGAAATTTCTTCTTTACTATGCAACAAAAACAGGCATTTTTGAAATGAGTAAACACATTAAAAAACTACTTTAGATTTTATGAATATCATCAAAGAATTTTTTTTATGCTACACTTTTTGTAATAATTCGTGTACATTTGAATTCGCTGTATGGCTGTCTGTGGCGACCAACACTTCAGTTAGAATTCATTAACATCTTATTTAACAAGTAAAGTGGACGGGTGTGAGGTATTCCGCCTAGGGAATTTGTTTGTAACACGCTCTTTCCCTTCCTTCGAGCTGAGTCAACCCTGGGCGTCGTTGCCATGGGACTGGCACTGACGATGTGCCAGAGCGGCCGCAAGACTGGACTCGAAACACTTTTTCTATCACTAATATACAATGGGATGATATTTTTGTCTGTAATAAATAAATGAACAAAGATGTCGTTTTCTGCAAAATAAAATGTTACTTCGAAAAAGGGCTTCCGATGTGATATGATAAGTATTTCAAAGTCCCCTAAACCTTAATTCTTCTCTCTCTCTCTAACTATCTATCTATATGCATACATCTCTCTCTCTCTCTCTCTCTCTCTCTCTCTCTCTCTCTCTCTCTCTCTCTCTCTCTCTCTCTCTCTCTCTCTCTCTCTCTGTGTGTGTCCCCCTTCCTCTCCCAACCATAAATCTCGCGACCCTCAAACAATGAGGCCGGCACCTCAATTATAATTATCTCTTAGCCAAATTAACCTGACGGCAAGTCCAGACACAAAAAAGATGAATAAAAAAACGGAAATAAAAACAATAAAAATACACATATTCTTCATATATATAAAAGCAGCAAGAGCAAAACCACGAACGATATTTTTCAGGTTCCACCTCGACACAGTAAATCCAATCCCGCATTCCCGCCAACGGCCCTTTCATTCTAGTCACACATGCAAATGCTGTCACTCGCTCTTGCCCGGCAAATGAGTGGGTGCGCCCTTCCATAATTACAAATAGTGAAACATGAAAGTTGATGCCTCTCCTAACATAAAATGTATGTGCTCGTATGCGTCCTTGTGTGTGTTATTCGATATGTTGCTGTCTGCGAGCCTGTTCGGGCACGTCCATGGGCGAGGAGGATGAAAGAGGGTGAGAGAATAGTGGGGTGGGAGTAAAGAGAGGAGGGGGTAGGGAAATGAGAGAGAGAGAGAGAGAGAGAGAGAGAGAGAGAGAGAGAGAGAGAGAGAGAGAGAGAGAGAGAGAGAGAGAGAGAGAGAGAGAGAGAGAGAGAGAGAGAGAGGGAGGAGGGGTTATAGGGAGAAAGGGAAGGGGAAAAGAAAGGAGAGGGGAGAGGAGCGAGGTCAAGTCACTAAACATAACGATCAAATACGATAAAGAAAGTAAGGAAAAAAATCGGAATCGAGTGAATGGATGACGGAGTGCGCGAGTGTCTGTCATGCCTCGCCGTCTATGTATAATCCATGGCGCCCTCGGTGTGGCGGCGGTGCCTTGCGTGCCGGGTTGCGTGCGGCGGCGGGAACGTGACGGCGCGGCGTGGCTTGGATCAGGTGCGTATCTTATATTTCACCGACATGCGTGTGTAACCCAGTTTTCGTGTGCTTGTGCGTGCGTGCCCCCACAGTATTAGAAGTTACTCTCTTTGAATATAAAGGAATTTTCGCCGTGCGTGTATACTTCAAAGGAACTGTATTTTTGCCCCGTGTATACATGTTCTGCTGAATTTTTCTATGATATGTATCGTGCGGGCGGCCCCTGCCCTTTAATTGTCCTGCTTGTGCGTTCAATTATGAATACGTCTAGCTATAGTGTGACGGGGATGGGGGGGGGGGGCATTTTTGTTTGATGTGTCTACATCAATACAGCCTGTCAGGAGAGGGGGGGGGGGGGGCGTTAGTTAGATATGGCTTAGATCAATTTACCCATCCGGAGGAGAGGGAGTAGGTTGTGAGGGTGGCTTATGGTTTGTATCAATATAATCGGTTGGTGTAAAGAGGGGAGGGGCGGGGGATGGAGGGGGAAGGGAGAGGTTTTTAATTTGTTAAGTGCAGACCGCTTCACTGTATCCAATCGAAGCAAGGTGTTATGTTACATGTAATCTACGCCGTGAAAATCCAACAAAGGGATCCGCCGATGGGTGTTGTCCATGATAGACATAGATGGAGATTACGTATATGGATTTTACTGGATCTAAATCACGAGCTTCATGTCCGTATGCAAGGGCCATCTCGTCGCCATTTGCAGCTCCTCAAGTACCTCCCTATGTAAATAGAACACTAATATATGCAGAAGTGAGATGGGCCGTAGGTGTAAAACATAGGCAGAAGACAGAGAATATTAAGACAGAGAATATTAATACAGAGAAAAATAAGTGGGAACATGAGGAAAAAAGGAAACTTGGACAGTGAATGCCAACAGAAGATTAAGGCAGATGACAACGGAAGGAGGAAGAAACAGGAGGAGAAAGAGCACGACCAAGAGGAGAGCCATGGGCGAGAGCAGCTTCATATGCATGAGGCAGCGATAATGTACAGGTCGAAGCAGGTATCCTGTGTAAGACTTACAAACACAAATTGAAACAGGGATCAACAAACATTTGTACGTGTCGGCGCGACGTTTCAGCGTATCCTTTTACGAGTATTTGATTTTGATTACATTTTTTATGGCGCTAAAACGCAAAGATGTGCAGCCAAAGGTAACAGTGAAACTCCCTTTTTAGCTTACGGTTGCCAACATACAAATTACATACATACATTCACGAACATAAACATGGATGCAAACATAAACAAACACATTTGTTCATTAACAGGAGTGTCAGAGCATAATGCCCCCATGTGTGTCCGAAATTGGTGAATGTTTACACTGGAGACCAACAGTGTACACACACGGACACACGGGAAGTATGAAAAAAAAAGGTTTTCCGTGTTTGTAACATACAGAGTTTTTGGCTGTAAAGGGGAAAAGAAAAATGGTGAAGATAAAAATTGGGGAGCAGTATAAGGAGGAAAATGATAAAAGAAGGAAATAATATTAGGAACATGAGAAGAGCAAATAAGTAGTAGAAATTCGAAATTAGAGATACGGCATAATGGTACTGAAGGCGTCTCCCGGGAACAGGAAACTCTAAATAGCAAAAAACTGTAACCGAGGACGGGGCGCAGGGACCAGGGCGAGGAGGGGGCAAGTCTCAAGCCGACAATTAAATGTGATCAACAGAATAATGTTAGAATTGACGATAATCCGAAGAAGAGAAACAAGGGAAGAGAAACAAGGGAAGCAACCCTTACGATTCGCTATTCCCATCACTCGGAGGACAGTCTTCTTGTCTCAGAACGAACGATCATTAGAGGATATCAGAGCCCTGTGCAGGCGGGAGGGCGCGAGGCCTCCGCTCCTCCCTCGCCTGGCCGAGCCGCCCTCAGTCTGATCCCCGTGCACACATTAGGTTACGCAGACATTACGCCCAGGCTGCCTGGTAACCTCCGAGGCCAATAAAAGATGCTAAAACCGATCTCGATTCCATAAAGGCGGCCGTTTCAACGTACTAGAGACGGCGTGAGCCACAAGGGGCGCGACGCGGAGGGATGTCGAGGTCCTAAATGACCGACGAGAAGGGGACTGCCAAGGATTGAGTCAAATTCGCAGCAATAGGCTGCCGAGCAGACGCAGGATAAGCGCCTGTGCCACTCCGCGGCGGGATCCTATTCCATAACTCATTTTAGAAGCAGCGCAGATTTCAGTATATCAATATGTCATCGCTTTTACATTATTTCCAGTCGCGCACCTGAGGAACACCCCTGACAACCCACCACTGTCACCGCACAGTGTATGTCTGTGTGAATATTTCCCGGGCAACAGGAATCCCTAATACCGAAGACCTTATTGAAATATTCATCGCTGCATTCAAAGCCGGGGCTTCTAATTTACATAACACATTGTTAACGCCCAACTCTAACGTTATTCTTTGATTCAATTATCATGGAAATTCCGACACTCCATCAAAATATTTTTTTTTTTTTCTTTTGCCGAAGTGAAACTAGTTTTTGTTTTCCCTTATTCTTAATCCATATCAATCTATTTGTACATATTAAAAACTCATCCAGCCCCGCGCAATGACTGCCGCAAGAGCCTAATTCAGGAGCCAAAGCACGATTTCAAAAACACTTCCCTTGAGCGCCGCGCCAAGATGCAAGTCTCTTGCAATTGTGTCTCGGGTGTTCCTCCGCCGAGCTCTTCATAATGGTTATGGTCGCCAGCCTTTAACGCACTGCATACCAACGATGCGCTGTCGTATGCAACACTCTGTACTTATACTGTTTTTAAAAGGTTTTCGAATGAGGGCGGCACTAAAATGGGAAAATAGTACTGTAGGTAAGATCAGTATTTCGTGCCCGGATAAGGTAATATTACAGCGTGCTTATAATCAGGCTGCTGCTATCCTCATTGGGAATGGTATAATGAAGAAAATATTGGAATTAATGACCATCACTCTGATCGCACTCCTTAATAGTGACGACGGAGAGTGTGGCGGCCTCACAGCGGAGACGCAGCAGCAAATCTCTACCGCGCGGACTCTGCTCATCCAACTATTTATTGACTAATTTTATAATGCACAGCGATGGATTATTCCGTTCAGAATTATCATAAACTAATTAAGTTGGCAAATTGCATTACCAACTCTCCATTTCGAATAATTAATGTTAGATCATATACTATTTAATATGTCATGAAAGTTTAAATTATATGCAATAAAGTGTTTTGGCTTCCGAGTCCTACTTCAGTTGAATTCTGTATCAAAGCTGAGAAGGAGAGCCAAAACAAACTATGAATTCTTGCTGTATTCCCATCATAAACTGTTACAGATGCAAGCTCATGTTTCACCTCTATCACAGAGAATGAGCGTTTGACTGATTCATGTTTCATTTCATTTTTCATTACATTTTTTTCCACAGGGTGACCAATAACAGGCTCTCCCGTCACCCTCTCTGGTTACCAA
>NC_061821.1:40900966-40905966 GCF_019202785.1 Penaeus chinensis | reverse complement strand
GTTGCCACAGTTTACAATACTCGTGAAAACACTGCGCTGTCATATACTGTCAACAAGCGTCATACACCAGCAAAGCTGCGTTGCTGCTCCTATAACAACACGCCGAAATCCTTTTATAATGATTAAATAAACAGTATTTAAAGAATAGAGCAGCTTGGTGGTTACATAGCCACTTATCTCAACTCGTTCATTCAAGAGTCTATAAGACTTGATAAGACTTTGCATGGTTCAGCAACAGCATTGTTTATTCGGGGTTTCCGTAAATACAAATCATCTAAACAATCGATACTATGTGCTACGATCTGATTGCTTTGCGAAGAAACACACAAACATATAGAATCACCCCCCCCCCCCCCCTCACGCACGCACGCCTCCATACTCCCCTCCCCCCGCACTCCTCCATCAGCAGAATCCAAATGTCGTCCAAGTGCTGTTTGCTTTTTTCTTGTTTGCTGCATTACGTCCAAAACAATATGCAACAAAAATAAAAGTAAATGGGTGGATAGGGGAAGAAGAGATCGGGTAAAGGCATAAAGGAAGGAAATAGGCAACAGAGGACAGACAAAGAGAAAAGACCAACAGAGGAAAATTAAACGGGAAGCGAGAGCAGAAAAGGGGGAGGCGAGAAGTGGAATAAAGATAAAGACAAAATCAAATTAAGGAGCGTACGTGTGGAAGACGGGGGGGGGGGGGGGGGTAGGAATAGAAGTAATGGAAGGAACAGATATAAGAAGAGAGGGTAGAGAGAAGAAAGAAGAAAATGAGGAAATGAGAATAGCGAAAGAAAAATAGGGAACACAGGAGGAAGGAGAGAGAGAGGGAGAGAGAGAGAGAGAGAGAGAGAGAGAGAGAGAGAGAGAGAGAGAGAGAGAGAGAGAGAGAGAGAGAGAGAGAGAGAGAGAGAGAGAGAGAGGGGGGGGGGGGGAAAGAGAGAGAAAGAGAGAGAAAGAGAGAGAAAGAGAGAGAAAGGGAGAGAAAGAGAAAGAGAAAGAGAAAGAGAAAGAGAGAGAGAGAGAGAGAATCGAATCCTCCTCCGGTGGCGTCCCGGACTTGCACGACAGGATCCGATTGTGGAAAATGAGATCAATTAGCCCCCACTCTGAGGCGGACGAGGGACTAGGAACCCCCCCCCCCCCCCCACGCTCGTCCTGCCTCGCCTCCTCACCCTCCTCCTCTTCGCTCCTTCGTCCGCGCTCTCCGCTCTCCTCAGTTTCCTTTCCATGGCGAGCTTCTTTCTTATTCGCTAACTCCCTAGGTGGAAAATTCCTTACTGTAACCTTTATCTTTCACTTTGTTTGGCTTTTCTTTTTCTCATTTCCCATTTACCTATTTCATTTATTCATTTTTCTTATCCGTTCCAATCTTTTCCCTTTCTTTCCCAATCAAATCCTTCTTCCCTTCCTTATTCTTGTTCATTCTCTTTCGTTCCTTTCCTTCTCCATCCACCTTTCGTACCCAAACCTTCCCAATCCACGCGCCTTTCCCCTCCCTCCATCCCTCTATCCATTCCTTCCACCTTCCATCTCAACCTTTCTCTATCCTCATTTTCAGCTTCTTCTCTCATCTTCATTTCTTCTTATCCACTCCTCTGCTCCCCCCCCCCCCCCCTATCCTGCCTATTCACTCCTTCGCTTATTCATCTTCCCTAGTTTTCGCTTTCGCTTCACTCCTCCTTTTCGCACTTTTCTCCCTCCCCATCTACCCTTTACACTTCCTCCTTATCCACTCCTTCGCCCCCCCCCCCCCCTCCGCCCTTCGTCTTTTCGACCCCCGCCTTCAACCCCTCCCTCGGCGCCCCCGTCCGCTCGCCTGCAAGAGTGATCAGTGTCGACAGCGTTGCTAATGATCACTCGCCTCGCCCGCGTCCGTCACGACCGAGGCGCTGAAGGGGGGGGCGGGGAAGAACCGTAAAAAATCATCATAAGAACAAACAACGCCAAAGGACGCCCTTCCCGTGACTCTCGATCCGTCGCGCAGAGGACTCGCTGCCGAGGGCAGATTGACAACGCCGTCGACTTGGCACTAATGGGCTCTCTCATATACCTTGGCTTAGGGAGAGGGGGGGGGGAGGGGGCAGGGAGGAAGGAGGCAGGGAGAGGGACGTGGAAGGAGAGATAGGGATTGAGATAGATAGATGAGAGAGAGAGAGATAGGGGGAGAAAGAAGTCGGAGAGAGAGTGTAAGTGAGACGTTATAACGAGTTTGTTTAAAAACACTTATTGTAAGCTGTATCAATAACTACTTAGCATAATGAACTGGAAAAAATATAAACATATATATATATATATAATATATATATATATATATATATATATATATATATATATATATATATATATATATTCACAAAACCATTCAGTCTGCTAAAAAAATCAACGTTTCCACAAAGGCAAAGAAAAAAAGACGCCTAGAAAAGAAAGAAAAAAACCCAGAAACAACGAAAACCACAATAACGAAGAGGAATAAACGTGCTCAGAATTCATCAAAATGAACAAAAAAGGGGGAAAAAATCCGCTAATGACCCAATCAAATCACACACGAAAAAGGCCGAGAGAGAAACGCGAGACGGAAATAATATCGCACCAACAAAAGCGACTCAAACAGCCACTCCCTTAACAATAGAGAAGCCGGCAATGCCTCACACCAGTCCCGCTCGCTCGCTAAGCTGACTTGACAACCAAATTAAATGGAAAGTAATTGCTCTGCATTTGGTACGAGGTGGAATAATCTAATGCAGCTGGGATTTTGAGCAACGGACGTCGGCTACCTCTAATCTCACGTGGGGAAAAAGAGATGAAAATAAAAGTAACAGAGACAGAGAAAAAAAAAAGAGAGAGAGACTGAAAGAGTGAGAGAGAGACTGAAAGAGAGAGAGAGAGAGAGAGAGAGAGAGAGAGAGAGAGAGAGAGAGAGAGAGAGAGAGAGAGAGAGAGAGAGAGAGAGAGAGAGAGAGAGAGAGAGGGAGAGAGAGAGATGGGAAAATGTGTTTGGGTCCATCATTACAACTGCCTACGTATTTCGAACCAATCCAGTTTCAAATTACAGAAGATCACGTTCACTTTGTCTTTGTCACAACAAATTTTGTAAAAAGGACAGCAGGTACGAGCGCACACCGAGGGCACGCACAGCAGGCAGGTCAATGGCGGGTCGCTTGCACTCCGAATTTGGCGCCTTTTCTTGCTTTCTCTACCCCTCGCCTACGTGGCCCCGCCGTTCCGAAATAAAATAAGCACGCAGACTTTATAACGAAAAATGTACAAATAATTGCATACTCAGTTAAACTTAAATCTGGTGGTTTGGACATATTCTCGTGCATCTATTTTCAGCGAAAATAATGCCCTCCTTTTATCAGATTCAAGACGAAAAGCTTACGAAGGCAGGTCTTTTTATGGAGAAACACAAGCCGAAGGTTAAGTTACGGCGACACGTGCAAAAAATAAACAAAAAAGGTTCAGTGGTAAGTCATGGGATAAAGGCACGGGTTACTTGGTGAATGAGCCAGCACAGAAACTCACAGTCACACACACACACACACACACACACACACACACACACACACACACACATATACAAGGCCGCACTCGTAAACAGTTTCTCTCAAGAAATAAATCAGGTTGGTCAGGGGAGAAACACACTATTAAGAAATTGAGCAAACAAGAAGCAAGCACTTGAGCGTTGTTGGTCAAGAAACAAACTTTGTGCAGTTGGTCAAGTCAAGGAACAAACGAATGGTTCTGAGGAGTGAGTCACTCCGGCGGCTCAGCTGTCAGACACCCAACACTCGGCCTCCCTTGCGCGCGGCGAGCGGTAAGCTGACGTTGAGGGATGGCTGTGCACCTCCTCAAATTCAGTACGGCCACTCGGAAAGAGGAAATTGTAAGCACATATACACATACCTGCATATATACGCATATATGTAGGAGCAAGTACACACACACACACACATACACACACACACACACACACACACACACACACACACACACACACACACACACACACACGTTTGTACAATGAAGCTAACTTTAAATTTCCCGCAACTTGTCAACTTGTGAAGTCCGCCTAAGTTGAGTGTTGCCATAATGAGGACTGCCAAGAACACAGGGATAAAACTCGGCTAAAAATCTGAGCGCTTGAAGGCGAGGGGAGGAGCGTGATAATGGCTGTAATCAATCACCGAGAAGACGCGGCCCTTCTCCACTGTCGCAGATAACGCAGAGTGACGAGCGGCCGTAAATGATGCATGCAAAGTAGTGCCGCTGCGCCCTCGCAATCCCGTAGGCTTCCTCCGCATCCCGACGCCCCCGAGGCCTCCCGCATCATCCCGAGTTCCAGCCTCCGCGAGACTCACGCAACAGGGTGGCAAGCTTCCTCCGACGCCACTCCCGTCCCTCGGTTCCTCACAGCCAGGTTTCTTGGGCTTCTCATTTTCCCGGCGCTGCGCCCGATCAGCAATGGCACCCTCTCCCCACTCTCTACTTTAGCCCAGGCCCGCCCTTCACTCGCGTGTCAGGACATTTTCCTCTGAATACAGCCCCCCCCCCCCCGACCTCATCTAGGGCTCGATCTTCCTGCTGGCACGCGGTCATTAAGCCGGGTCGCCTCGGCGCGGCAGGGTGCCCACTGCAACGAACTTTATGGAAATTTCTCATCTTCCAGTTTTCATATTCAAATGCAGTCATATCTTTTAAGAAAGTCTTAGTGTAAATATGTAAGAATCCATACATATTGCGGAAGTCTATATCGGCCAAGTTACATAATATATGTAATTACATACAAGAAAAAACTTTTTTTATTACCAGCAAAGTAGCGTGAAAGGCAACACTCTTGGAGCCATATGCTAAACTAGGCAAAAAGTGACATCCCAACACGACCCCAAGTCAGACCAATTATCATTCAAGTAGTGCCATAGCAGCGTCCACTCCCTCCCTAATCCTCGCCCCTCCTCACTCCCCGCCCCCCTCCCCGGCACTCATTCTCATCATCCGGCACATGATCCT
>NC_061821.1:40860966-40870966 GCF_019202785.1 Penaeus chinensis | reverse complement strand
ATATTCAGGATATCATCAGCGCCTAATAGCCTTGCATGACGGACGTAAATTCTATTTCCAATCGCATTAAAGAACCGCTGGAAGCAAGTGCAGTGCGTCTCCGGTGAATATGATTCCTCGGCAGAAGGGGCTGGCGTATAAAGTCAGCCTATCGCGGAGGTCTTTCCCTTGATAACATCTGAATGCTAGTGTGCGGGTGAGTCATTCAGTGACTTTGAGGTTGGGTGGACGAATGAATGACCGTGTGCATGGGTAGATTAGTAAGCCTGTCAATCACTAGGATGAATGCTGAGTATTTGAGTGAATGGACAAGGACGAATGTGTATGATCACGCTATCATCTTGAATCCATCGGATACTAGGCATAAGAAGACTCAGTCATCTTATGTGGAATCGCTAAACAATGATGGAAGTCAAGCGTGAGGTCTGGCGATACTAAGGGCGTATTTAGGAAAAGGGAGAATGTATGAGTGCGAGTGAGAGTGGGCTGGAGGGAGGAGGCGAGGGGAGTAACCCGAGCCACACAATGCCAGTGTCTCAGGTGTTAGGCGGGCTCCGGACCCACGAACCGCACAACCTTTTGAGGCCATAATGGATTATTTCCAGACTCCCTCCATGTTTGGTTTCTGAATGCGCTAACATTATTCGATATTCCTTGATCGAAATTTATTGTGGACAAATGTGTATGTTCTTCATATCAATATATTTATTTTTCTATGGTGTCAAAAATCATTCTGCAACACGCACCAATACCTACATTGCTTAGCTGCTTACGTTCATATACCATCGTCTGCCACATACCTGTAAACAAACAAAAATCATTAATAATCTTTTTAAAAAATGATAGATAAAACATATCAATGACAGATAATGAAAATACAATAGAGAGAAAATCACACTGCATAAGAGGGGGCGAGAGAAGGCCTGACCCTCCCCCCTCCCCCGTCTCCTCCTTAAACTCTAATGGTAAAACCGTGTCATGTTTCAAGTGAGCTCTGGGCCTCCACTTGATCGTCAAAACATATCTTCTTTCTTTCACACTCTCCGTCTTCCTGTGTGGCTTCACCTGAGCCTCGCATAACGGAGAGCAGGCACAAGAGACGATAGATCTTCCTTGCATAATACAATAACTTCCACAAAGAACGTCGCGGTACAAATGTCTCACCTGTACATCACCTTTACGAAAACACGTAAAAATAAGGACGCGAAGGAGATTAATGTGGTGAAAGTACATCCCAGGCACTCCTCCCCACACGCGTCGTACATGACATACAGGAGAGAGGAGTCAATGTATCTCAGTGTGAGCTACAAGTAATATACCGCATCACTATTCCAGGTAGAGGTGAAATCCATGTGAGAGAACCACATTAGGATAAAACTACCATTTCGAGACCTACAGCATCCTGTCCTCCTCCAACTGCATCACCAAAGTTGGCAGGCGTACATGAGGCCTTCCTGGCAACCCCCCCACACCCCCTCCAGCTCCTCTCCCCTAAATGGCTGTGATGCTGTGACTTGCACATTCACATTCCGAACTTGGCAATCCATTAAAACCACAACTGCGTCCATCAAAATGACTTGTTTCACCGATATAACAAAGTCTAACTCGAACAATAAAGTATTCCCTCGAGGGCGACATCGACAGCAGGGCAACAGAGAGGCGTTTATGCGAGGCTTGGGACTGATCAGATTAAAGCAATAGAAAAATAATTAACTCGAACTAAAACCAAACTCATGTATCCCCCGTCTGTGGTAGGCAAAAAAGGTGATCGATCTGACACGACCTGTTTCTTATCGGTATTGTTTTGTTTTGTTTACCCTCTAGCGAAAAATAAACTTCGCTCTCATCACTTATGCCCATGTGTATATTATCTCTGATCGATCGCAGATTTGAAACAAACAGCAAACTGCTCTCTGAACAAAACCGCAGTCTTTAGCGAGACCATCAGCCTCTGACACTCACGCCCGCTCACGTGAACCTCGGCATCATATCGTCTGACAAAGTTGGCCTCCAGTTTCACTAACCAGTAACCGCACGTGGCTCGAGATAAAAGCACTGTAAGCAGGATCTGGGAGGATATGTATTCCCTCGTGTATTTATTCAGGTAGTGTTCCAAGCGGCTGGTGGGGCGCGGGGCAATATTTTGCCATTATGAGCAGCCAAAGCGGGGACTCCTGGGACGGGAATACACAGGCAATGTCCTCCTATATAGTGTTTGCTCACGACTCACTTGTGAATTATATCTCTCGACTCGTGTCTGAGACCGGGTCGTGGTCTCGGTCAAAATCAAGAATACGGATATGTATCCATATATATACATAAAATAATCATGAAAACTATTTAAAAAGAGCGCCAGCAAATAAAGAAAAACAGACAAATACGAAGATCAGTAAAACCAAAGCAACCGCTTCCATTACACACGCAGCAGTTTGCCTATACGTAAACTTTTATAGTTATGATTTTATTTATCTATCATCATCTATTTACTATTATCAATTTTATCTACTTATTATTCTTGAGGGTGTCTTTCTTCTACAAGGAAAATTGTACGTTTTGCAAAGAGTCCTTGCAACCATCGGTGTTGATTATGAGCAACACTGTACGAGCAACTGGTCATAAACTTACAGAAACACTATTCGCTGGCTTTGGTATATAAATGACATAGCAGTTAATCTGTTGCATAAGCAGCAAGCGGGTATTATCGCCTAACTGTACTGCATATGAACTTACGGCCCTGGATGCACCGCAAGGGGAAACGGTTCGCACTGGGTAATGCTGCGGCGAGAGGTGTTGGCGCTGGTAATGCGGGCGAGATTCAGCCTCGCTCTGCTTCTTCGTCTGGTTATTATTCTTCATCCCAAGATCAACAGGGTCCCAAAGCCTCCCCCACCAACGCCTCCCCATGTTTGTTTATACCAGGATTCTGTTTTCATTACTGGGCCTCTCTTATTGCATTTGGTGTGTAAAGAGAAAGGTTTGCTACGGGTGTGAAACGAATACGTAATGCTATACGCATTGTAAGACACGGATGAGAGTTGTTGCTGTGAATTGTGCTCTATACTTCTTGTGTAACTCAAAACTGCACAAAAATAATAGAAAACTATTTTAGGAGCATAAAATATGCTTCACCACTCGAATGTAAGGTCCGCGCAGCCTGTCCCTTTCAGTTTCATGATAACTTATCTCAGATTCCAGAAAACTGTGATCTGGAGGTGGCAACACTAATGCCCCGGGGGAGCCGCGTTCGCGAGGGGGCGGCGGGCCCTAACCACGTTTATCAAAGTCTCCCCAGGCTGTGGTGGGGACGGGCGGCGCACGGAGGACACAAGCAGGCGTATCGGCAACATCTCCTCAAAGTTTGAGTGACATCGCCGCTTGGGGCTCCCTCGGCCCCGTCATAAAATGAAAGCTGTAACTCAAGTTGCGGTGTTCCGCGGCAGCCGCAGCGTTTAAGCGCTCGGGAGCGCGTATGCAGGATATCATCGCGGGATAATGTGATAGATAGCACTGCTATAAACGGGGTTCTTTCCCTCCTTCCCGGTGATCATGGCCTGAAGATGGGCTTGGCGATACGCTACATCACGAGGATCGCTGACAGCGAGACCCAAGTTAGAGATGCGCTTCTCGAGGCGATGACGTCATGTTTCTCAGAGCGGGGAAGGCGGCGACAGCGGCGTCCCAGCCAGGAAATGTCTCCGGATACACGGAACAGCGGCGAAATGCTCCGCTCTGGAGGGGGAGGGGCGCTCTCCCTTCTTCCTCCAACACTACGTCACTCGGCGCTGTCACTCCCCTGCCACACGAGCAGGCTGTCCTACTTGGGCATGCAGACTCACATGAGCCTCATGATGGTCCATGTTATTTTTCCTCGGAAAGAAAAATGTTCGCATAAGAAGCAGCGCGGAGCAGCCACAATATGCGAGCTTATTATTTTAAGGAAAATGTTTACATTTTTTCTACAAACACTTAAGGAAACGCAAAAAGAAAATACGTTGAAGTTTTAGGGGCAAGAAATATATGAAATTTCGTAAAAGCCGTTTTTGATGCTAAGTCCTTAGCATAGTAATATGAAAGAAAAAAAAACATCACAAGAGAAAAGAGAGAAAAAAAAAAGACGAGGGAGACAGACAGACAGACAGACAGACAGACAGAGAGAGAGAGAGAGAGAGAGAGAGAGAGAGAGAGAACACATTCTTCAGGTTGTTTCTCTTTTTTTTTTTCTCAAAATTATATCCCCAATGTGTGTGTTTGGGTCTAAACTATATAATACAGGAATAATTCTCCCAATAAAAGAAGTAAAAACAGATAAAAAACACGAAAAAGGGAGAACAACCGAAGGGGCTGAGGAAGTTCCGTCCCACGAGGCCCAAACTACTTACACTCACCTGGAAGACACAATTATAAAGAGCCGACTTTTAAATCAAAGACTTCTGCGTACAGAAACCCCAAAGGAAGAGTGCCTGCCGCCCCCCCTCTTTCCTCTCGCCTTCCCTCATCCTTTTCAACCCTATCCTCACATCCCATCATTAGGACTCCCCCCTCTCTCCTCTCGCTCTACACGCGTCTAACGATCACTCACAAAACTGCAAATATTGGTGAGACAAAAATCAAAAATGGCATCAGATTAACGGTGCTCACTGGCGTCTCCCCCCTCCCCTTTCCTCCTCTCTTTTTTTTCCCGCTAATATCGATCTTTGGGCATCCTTCCATAAGGGCCAATATGACGGTAAGCTGGTGCCTACTCTATCTCGTTGCCCCCTCTCCCTCCCCCCTCTGGTTCACCCTCTCCCTCTCCTCCCCCCACATTCCAGCACCTCTTTATCCATATTTGCTCTTCTTCGCCGGAATTAAAATGAGCAAAAAACGAAAGCAAATGAAAGCCAGGGTGGGGAGGGGCTTGGGGGAGGGAGGACGAAGAGCAGGAAAGAAGATTAAGGGGTAAAGGGGAAAGCCGTGCACTTGTGATTTAAGACGAGCTAACGGAGAGGATAAAGGGGTGCGGTGGTAGAGGGGGCGCGGGACTTGAACTTGTGGGGAAGGTGGGACTCAAGGGTCGGTTGGATGTGGAGTGCGACCACCGGGCATCGAGATTCAAGGGGTGTCGTGCCCAGTGCCCCCCTCCTCCTCACCCTCTCCATCTCCATCCTACAGGACTGGCGAGGAGGATGGTGTGTCGCCGCGCGGAAACAAAGAGGTCTGGTCCAGCCGGCTCGAGCACAGGAAGTCTGCTCGGCAACATGTTTTTCAATCAAGGAGACGTACTCCTTCCTGACTTGGCTGGGCGTACCTCCGGTGGTCGGGGGTAGGCGGGAGTGGGTGTGGGTGGTGACTCAGGGAGGGCAGTGCCTTATGGAAGACTCCAATGGACGCTGCCTATTGGGAGATACTAGAAGATCGTCGTCGAGGAAATGCTCCGTGTGGGCCGTGTTTTGGAAAGAACTCGGGGTGGGCGGTGCCGAAGGAAAAGGGTAGGCGACACCTAGGGTAAGGCGGTGAGGTAAACAAAACCACGAGGCGGATAAGCTGGGTGGGCGGCTACTTAAGAAAGATGATAGGGGCGGGTAGCGACTGCAGGAAGAGGGCCATCGGTGTGGGCGGGGTCTTCGGGAGCATGACTGGAGGGGAGGGGGGGGGGGCAGTGCTCCCAAAAAGGCGACTAAATATAGGTGCTCGTTCGAAAACACGAGGGGGATATCTACACTGGTACACACACCATACACCAAATGACGACGTTGATATTTTGCTCCTTAAGAATACACTCAGCTCTAGCTTAATACTTTTAGAAATGGCCTATCATAGGCCTATCGCATTCGGCATGATAGACCCTCTGATGTCGGCCATGATACACGCCCGGGCATCGGCCCTAATTCCAATTCCGTGAGGGTAAGACATTAATCGATATGGAGAGTTACACGCGTGACTAGGACGCCGAAGGGGGGCAGGAGAAGGAGAGGGAAGCAGGAGGCGAGGAGGCAGGACTGCTAAGAAGCACTGGACAGGAAGCAGGTGGAGATGCTTATTGGGAAGGAAGGGCAGCTGACTCGGAAGCGAATGGAAATGCTGACTGGGAAACATTTATAGACACTGATTAGAAAGTGAGCGACGGCGCTGACCAGGAAGTAGGAGGCGATGGCTAAGTTAAACCTCGGAATGATGAAGTGAGTGCTGAACAGGAAACAGACAGCTCTGCTGACATGGAGGCTGAGGAGAGCTTGTATAAGAAGCAGGCAGGAGCAGTGAGTAGAAAGCAGGGAAGGCGCTCACTGGTAAGCAGGGGGACCTCGCGTGATCTGGCTCCCATGCCCCCGTAATGAAACATTCAAGGGCTCGCCACGACGTCCTGGGACACGTCATTACCGAGAGAAATGCATATAGGCCTAAGCAACACTTTTCGGAGCGGGAGAGGGATATGGAGTGGCGTGACTATGGCATTTTGGAAGCGTCTAAATGTTTCCTCTTAGCAATAAATATAGAAGGTATAATTCAAAATGCCCACTTCAAATTTCCACCACCTCATGCACTATTCAAAAATAGGACGAAATTAAGATCCAGATCGAAGCATGAAGAGCAGAAACGGCGGCCGGCAATGCCACGAGAGAGGCAGGCAAAGGCGACCAGTAAAACCAGGTGTGGAAGGTGTCAAGGGCGGACCTCGCACTGGAGACCCTGCTTAATATGACCGAGCGGGGGCGGCTCGAGTGGACCCCGTTCGCTCAATCAAGATGGTAATGAACCCCCCCGTTTGTATAATAGAGAACATTAAACAATTCTTAAATGCAGAATTTTAAGCATGCACAAGAATTTTCTTCCGATACGATCGCAGACGGCAAGCAAAACACACCAGTATTACCACTTCAACCGCTGCAAATAAAAATGCTGTAACCATGATCTCAGAGAAGCAGTCGTATTTCAGGTTCCAGCGGCCCAGAGCAGAGAACGAGCATTCACTTACCAGTCAGAATCATGACCGTTTGCCACTGCTTTCAAACACATGCATGGATGCCTTTCATTTGCCACTGCCAAATTCATGTACAGTAATTGTGCATGACGACGATTTAGTCCCAGAATGTGCAGTTGATGGGCAAACTCATGATTCCGCCGTGACTCTCATAACAAATAGATAAAATAATCTTGAACAATAGAATAGTTACCAATACAGTGTGCTCACCTACAATGAAAGACGAAGACAAACAAAAAAAAAAAACACGATGAAATATAAATAGAACAATGCCACACACTCGCTGTCATCCCCACAATCCGGGGCGTTTCACCGATATTTTTTACATTAGAGGTGGCCATCCGATAAAACAAATGCGTCGAGTAACTGCAAACAGTGTTAGCAGAACGGCGGCGCTCCGGACGGCGGGCAGGGCACGGGGGCGATCACTTTTAATAACACCACTGGCGCCCTCCTCACTCACATCTCCATAATTGCGTCCGAAGGGGAAATAGTTGGGTGCATATTAATCCCGCAGCCGGAACCCACCAATAGTAGGCTGTCATCGGAGGCTCGAGTGCCAGAGAGCCAGTTTCTCGGGCGAGGGAGGGCCGAGCCGTGTTATTGTTACTGGCACTCCACAGAGAGGAGGCGCCAAGGGGAGGGAGTTCATAATCTTGCGTATGATTTAATCAGTTCTGGATATTGTAATTACATCGAGTCGTAACCTCTAATAAAATTGTAAAGTTATTAAAATTAACTTCTCTCTAAAACGGTCATAGGGGAAGCTATAATCATTTCATCAATAACATATATAAAGCAATCCAGTCGATGGCCTTAAAACGATATACATAATACACAATAGAAAACCATGCAAAAAAGAAAAAAGGGAAGTGTTTACGTTCCCGTAGTTTTGCTAAACACAAGATAGAAATGTTACACTCCATATACGCCGAGCGTGAGTGCTGCCGGGCGGCCATACAATAAGCGATTTTCTCCAGCTGTCCGCTTCGGGTGGATCGAGGAGACACAAGGAAAGGGAAGAAAGCCACGGAGGTAGATACTCCCTTTGGCTGATAATCCCCTTCAATCCCTCTCCTCAAAAGGGGTATTGTGGCCCCTCTCCGGCCATTCGAGGGACAAAGTCACGGCATATCCCTGGTGCATTGTGGGTAGCGATCCATCATTCGGCTGTCGGCCAGTCTTTGTGGAGACGCGGCGCTCGCAGGCCTACCCTCTCGCCCTCGCAGCCTTCGCGCTCCACACAATGTACTTTCTCACCCCACACATTATGTCTTATTTCTTCGTCCCTCCAAATTTGTTTCTTCTTTGCCATTTCAATTCAGATGGAATTGTGTTTTCTGGCAAGTGACGAAGAACGAAACGTGTTTGACATCCATTTAAAAACTGACTGTACAGAGAACCATAGTATGCATTTCAAACGAATTGCCATTAATCAATAAGTGTTCTTTCTAGACGCCCTCGAACTAAATTCTTCCTCGAGGGTGGATAGGCCTGTGTCCCTAGTGCCCATACATGGTGGTATATACCTCGGCAAGACGTCAGTTAGAAAAGAGATCGATTTTTGCCTTTCTATAGGCCCATTAACTGTGCTCTAGATATCTACTTGAGTCGATATGTCCATTAATTGATTGCTGTTCATTCGTTCGTAATCAATTTTCGTCAAATTCGATATAACGCACACGACTGAAGGGATCAATACGGTGATTGTAATATGCCTTATCAAAATATTCAGTCTGAAAACAAGCATGCGTCATCCCAGACACCACCCTTCTACAGGGACACTTCGGTGGCCAAGTGCTTCCGCTCCCCTCTCCTTGAAATAAGATTGGATAACAATGTAACCTCCATCCCTCACTCACAAAAGGATCGGCCAGTGGTTACCCTACACCCGTCGCTTACATTAAAATTGGGACAACAGCCAATTCTCTCGATCCCTAGTCCACAATGAGAAGGTTCACACCGTATCTTTAACACAAACTTACAGTGCAGCGGTCCACAAAGTACCCTTCATCTCAGCGTATAGCTTTTAATGGTAGGGTCTACGGAGTCGCTTCTAATGAAATTCACATAGTCCTAGAGTTTACTCGTGAGAGATATAATCTGGGATTCAACAACGCAAAGCTGCATGTCATGAACCTTCACGATAAAACCCTCAGGTCACTTGTTGCATTCTTGGACTACATGTTTCTTTCGCGTTAATTGAACTAAAGATCATCACATACTACGTCGCGGGCCACTGGATTAGCTCACACACATATACGGACAGCCTTAAACCCTTTTCCATGTTTTCTTCTAGTAGCTATTTGCTCCCCTCCCCTGCACCCCTTGGCCCGGGCCCACGCGGCGGGGGCAACGGGGCAGGAGTGACACTAAACACTGGCCATGACGGCACGAGGCCCGCTGCGACATGACAGCTGCGGGGCTTCGCGGTCGCTAATGGTCCTCCTCGCCCACCTCTGCGCCGCCTGCCCTCCGCGGCACATGCACGACGCCGCGGACTCCTGACCGCAGCATAGCGGAGGGGGATGGGAAAGAGCGAGGCAGAATATCTGGGGCCCGGCAACCCTCCCGCTCTAGAAATACAAAAAAGAAAGGCAAGGTCTTCATTAGCGACGCGAGACAAATTAGCGTGCAAATTAGGCCCTGGGAGCACTGACGAATATTTAGCTTGTAAGTGGGAGGAGGCGACGACTTAAGACGTTACACCGAGGGAATTGGTAGTTTCCAATGGAATCATTATTCACATTCATATTTCCCAACCACAAAAAAGCTCGAGCGAGATTGCACTCCTAAAGATAACAATCAGCCTGACAGATTGCCAGGGAGGCGGCCAGACAGATATGGTCTCCTGGTGTCTAAACCGTCCCAGGTTCCACAATATCTCTGACACTGAGGAGACGCCGGACTGACAGCTCGCCACAATCTGGTTAATGTTATTGAACTTGTCAGATCAAGCCGTCTGTAACAATGGCTAAAGCTGCTCCTGCAGGATAATGCCGAGGTGCCTCGGAGCCCAAGCGATTACGGGCAGATACGGGG
>NC_061821.1:40845966-40858466 GCF_019202785.1 Penaeus chinensis | reverse complement strand
TCATTATCTCACTATCACGAACAGATACGGATGAATGCTTCATTACAGAGAATTTCAAATTCACCGTTTCCTTCATGCAACCTAACCGTGTGTAAACTATGTGCGTGTAGTAATAATTTCACAAGCAGCAGCACTGCCACGTAACCTCCACTTCACAAGGCATCATAACTGCCACATATGTATATTTCCAATCAGCATCCTCGCGCCCCAAGACCTCGGTGAAGGCACACATCAGATGCTATCAGGTGCCGCACGTGTGACTCCGATATCTCTTTCCCTTACTTTTCGCGTGTTTTCACCCTGGATTTTCGACACATTTCATAGATCAGCGAAGACTTGGGTATATGTAAATCGCTTAAGGCGAAAGAAGCGATTAATGCATGTTACATTCATGACGTAATTCGGTTAGCACATAAAATTACGGCCGCTGGCGAGCTTTCAGCAGAGCGCGGTGAGCGAGTGATGATATCTCGACTCCAGCGTCACTTTACATTACGGCTCCTGTCATGAACTTGCGTGAGCTTGACACTATCTCCAGCTCGAGCTTGGGTGGCGACGCTCCTGCGTGAGGCTTGCCAACACCTCTCCATAACCTCCCACGAACACAAACAAACACAGAAAAATGTTTTGTGAAGGGGAAAAAACACCAAGACGTAAACAAATAAGGCAAGGGCACTGATGACGTATTGACAGACGCGCAGACACGGGAGGGTTGGCCCAACATCACCTCAATACTTCCCTAATGACTAGCTTCTCCTGACATCGATTACCTCCCCTGCCTTCCCCTCCCCCGCCTATTCGACATGACATCAACGGCCCGACACGCTCATTACAACGGAAACAAAGCGACGTCCAAAAGAAAGACGGCGTTAATTGCGTCACGACAAATCATAGGCTTTTACTTTCTCATCGACCCAGCGCCTCGCTTTCAACGGGCTCAGCCGCCCCCAAAACAGGAATCTAGAAATTGCAAACCAAATATAAGGGCAGCATCATTCTGGCGATTCCCCGAAAACCGCAAGAACAAGAAATAAAACTGAAAGCCGGTACGCCGGCCGCAATCCGCGAGGCGGGAAAGAAAAACGCAACAGCCGCCGTCTTCATTCTTCAACGTCTTCTCGCGGACAATTAACTCGGTTTCCTTCAACTCAGCGCAAAGTTTAGCAAATTGTCTGCGAAATAGATTCCGATCAAGTTAACTCCACTTCCTCCGCGCTCTTACGGAACTTGGCCAAACTCTCTGCAAAAGACTGACAATACCTATAATATGTATGTGTTTGTGTACACAGAGACCTATAGTCACACACAATTATATAGATAAATGAACAACACACACACACACACACACACACACACACACACACACACACACACACACACACACACACACACACACACACACACACACACAGATACATACAAATATCTCTACACAGATATACACGAACATATTTACAATTGTAAAAGAAGTGAATTATAAACATGCAAGAAATAAGTCAGCCTTATCAAGTATGATTGACAGGTGCAAAATGGGAGATAAACTATGCAATTTCTGCGAATAACAGGCAATAATCAAATAATCACACAATGAAATTCGATGACAATGAATCCTGGCGATACAGCAGATGGGAAGGCGGGGGCGCAGGTGGGTGCCATGCCACGACGCTGCCACAGGCGCGTGTTGCCCCCCCCTCCTTCACCCCCTCACCCTTCATCCACCATCCATCCAATCGCCCCCCTCGATACAACCGTCCACCAGCTACGTCTTTACCGGACGTTTAGTCAGTCCCGCAGCCTTTGCAACCAAACTCTGTCCGCTTCTCTTCCTTCTTTTCATGTATCTTCCTCTTTTCCTCCATTTTCTGCATTTTCCTCTCTTCCACCTCCTCCCTCAACCGCGCACTGGCTAGTAACATTATATATCCGGGAGGCGGGACGGGCGGCTGACGGGGAGGCCGCGTGGAGTAGCGTGGCGCGGGCTCCTGGCGTCCCCCTGGACTGTCAATCAAGGGCCGGGCGCAGGGAAGGGAGCGCCCCCCTACCTCGCTCTCGTGACGCCAGGCCTTGTCCCGCTCCCTTACACCCTTACACGCTGCACCAACACTCGCTCGCTTCTATCTCTTCCTCCGCCCTTGATAATACCCTGCTTTTATTCTCCCACACGTATATTTGTTTTAGGTTTATTGGTTTAACGGCTACATGCTGTTCATCCTACGATTTAGTAGCCAGAAATGAGAGACAGCTAAGCTATCAAACTGATTATAAAGTCACTAATCGCATTCTCTAAAGAACATGAAAATACAATTTCCAAGGAAGGACGGAAAAGTCGATACCGCTATTGTTAAGAAACCACAGGCAAACTCACTAAGTGCTTTGCTTGCCAGACACACAATATTATTAAAGAAGCAACAAATTTAAATTCATTTTTTAAAAAGCAGGCTCTTAATCCAACATACATATGAATAAATGAATCAACACTGAAATGGCAGGCAAAACTAGCGATATTAACTGGATAATTCCTGGCAATGAAAGTGTCCGCTCAGGTGACCACGGGAAAGCGCTTGCTGCCGGCTGAGTGACCCCAGACACGGACTTGTTTTGCACGTTATCATATTCTTCTGGCGTAAATATTGTGAAATCCGAGAAACACATTAAGAGTACGACGAAGCAGCTAAGTGGACTGACAAGTTTCCTCAAGGCAACTGGTTTCATTGTTAGCATCGACGTTCTCGTTGGAGGTATAACGCTCCCAATCTTAATGCCCATTGCAGCATGCTCAGACGGAAACATAAGGACACATGATAGTAATAATCAAAAACGAAAAAAAAAAACAACGAACAGAATAAAAGAGGAATAGGAAAGGCTTCAAAGACAACCCCTTGGAGAAAGAACTAAGGACGCCAAGTTCCTTTTCGTAGTCGTAGTAATCTTTGAAGTAATTAAGAGCTTTGGTCTCGCTCTAGCATACTCGCCCGGCCCTTACGCGGCTGCGACTCGCGTAGACTCTAGAACCTCCTTTGAGAGGCCGACCTCTGTGTGAGGACGACCCTCGACCTCCGATAAACCGCAACATTTCCCCCGAAACGTTTCTGAAGCTGTTCTTACCAGCAACAACTGCAATTACACACGAAAACTAGAAACATCAATATGTGCTTCTTCATAAGTCCGATAAACTCGAGTAAAAAATTAGGTCCAAATCATACATATGTTACAGCGAGTCAACAAAAGTTGGCTTTTGATCTTAACACGGGGCGGGGAGGCGCGGCAGCCGAGGAACTCATTCATCACACAGAATTCTTTCAAATTCAGAACTTCAAATAAGGCTCTACTTCATTCAATCTACCAACACACACACACAAGGGCCATATCATCTTTTATTCGCGTTTCATTGTTTGATAAGCTCAGCAAGGTCTAGATTTCAGGGCTGCTATTAAACATACCTGTTCCCTTTCAACAGTTCACGAATTCTCTCCGCACATGCACATGAATGCACTCACACAAATAGACACAGACGCAAACGCACAAATACAGTCACATAAACACACACACAGACACATGCACGCGCACGCGCACGCACCCGCACACGTACACACACACAGAAAAAAAATTATATACATATATATGTACACACACACACACACACACACACACACACACACACACACACACACACACACACACACACACACACACACACACACACAAACACAACACACACACACACGCGCGCGCACACACACACACACATGTTATTCCTGAAACGAAGCTTCCCTGGGGCAAACTTGCAAGTTTGGGAAGCGCCCGACCTCTGCTGGTCACGGGCGAGGTCAGCTCCCGACGGCGGCTGAAGAGCGCCTTGGCTCACGGCTCGCGCCGCCCTCGAGGTGTCGCCAGCCTCAGACAGCAGGCGGAAGCAGGAGACACAGGACAACGTGGAAGAAGGTGTGCGGTGAAGGGAGACTAGGAAGAATGGAAGAGAAGGAATAAAAAGGGATGTGGCTAAAAAAGGAAGTGATGTGGAATGTGATCATAAAGATAAAATATGGAGACTGAAGCAAAATTGAACACGAAAGCAGCGTCGAGAAAGCAAGTGAAGAGGAATTCGAAGGAGGAGCAGGAAGACGAGCGAAGGAAGATGATGAGGCTGTAAGGAGGGAGGAGGGCGGAGAGCAGCCGGCGGAGGGTGGTGGAGCCAAGTGGAAGAGCCGCCAGGTGAACCAGGCGGGTAATTGGCAGGGCGAGGAAGGTAGCCACTTTGACGGATGGTCCCACTGCACGAACGCCCAGCTTATCTCTCTTCCTGCTGCCTGAAGTTCAGTGTAAACGATAAAGTTGGCATAATCAAGTTGTAAAAAAATATATGTTTATCCTTGCTGCGCTTCTGAAAGTCTGGCCAGAGACTAATATATGTTTGCAAATGAAAGGAAAACGCATTTCTCCCCTCCCCCCTCCTCCGTTAAATAGCATCACGGACATAATCCGTTAAAGGGAACATTCCTATTAAAACGGTTATCATTAGCAAACATATGCTTCCCCTACAAAATAGTCTTGCCATATACAGACACACCCGAGCAAAAAACACCAACCCTCAACCTCTTATAACAAACAGCGTAAACCATAAACATCTTGTGGTTATTCCCTCCTACAACACACTTCCTCCCAATGGGTGTTTAAATAAACAGGCGATTGGGTGAAGCCGACCCATCATTTACGCCACCGTCGCCCAAGAAGCGATCGTAATATTATACTAATGCGTATTGCTGAAAAGGCATTTATAATACCGTTGTACATTCTCTCTCTCTCTCTCGCTCTCTCTCTCTCTCTCTCTCTCTCTCTCTCTCTCTCTCTCTCTCTCTCTCTCTCTCTCTCTCTCTCTCTCTCTCTCTCTCTCTCTCTCTCTCTCCCTCTCTCTCTCTTCCATCCATCCCTTTCCCTTCAATCCGTCCCTCTCCCCTCTCTTCACTTTTATTCCCCTCTTCCTTATCTTTACCTTCCCCCCTCCTCCCCTCCTTCTCCCTCTTCCTTCTCCCTCCCTTCCTCGACGTGAGTGCAATAATTATTCTCCTCGCCCCTAAGTCCTCCCCGACACCCGTGTGATCAGCCCGAGGAGGCGAGGGAATGTACCCAGTGGCCGGAGTCTCTTCCTGCTTTCCCAAGTGTATCTTTAAAATCCCTCTTAGTAATATATGACAGTCTGAAAATTAAAAAAAAAAGGGCAAAACAAAAAACAAAAATAGGTAAATAAAACAAGAATGAATATAAATAAACAGCAAGAAAGACAAAAGAATAAATAAATCCATGACGCTGAGCAAGCGCTAAATCATCTGTATGAGGGAAGCATTTCTACCTAATCTAACCTCCCCAATAGACCGTATCAATAGAATGACTGCTTAAACACAGTGTGTCTGCAACACCATAATTTAGGCTGGCTGCAGGGTCTTTAGGAGATCACTTTCAATTCCAAATTGGTTAATTTAGCATGTCAAAACCAACCTGACGTGTAGTTAGGTCGACTAAGTTTAAATGGAAGAAAATTACACACACACACATACACATACAAACACGCAGGCGCGCGCGCACACACACACACACACACACACACACACACACACACACACACACACACACACACACACACACACACACACACACACACACACACGTGAACAATTCCACATATATAAACCCAAATAGAGATGGATATTCGTCTGATGACCACAACAACGCAGTAAAGTAAAGGCCAATGCAAATATCTTAACGAACAAAAATGAATTTATTTAACATTAACAAATATTTGCTGTCTCTGAAACTCCCATAAAAACGAGAACATGAAACATGGACAGCAACGCAAAGCCAGCTGAAAAAAAGAGAGACTGAACATGCATTCGCTGCGCCCACAATCCCGTCCTTGCCCGCCCTCCAGCCGCCCCGCCGCCCACCTCTCACTCCGCCGGCGAATGAACCCGGGGGGGGGGGGGGGGGGGGCAGGGGTTGTGCAAAGCGGCCTCCCCTGTCCATGCACGCTTTGTCTCAGCTGATATATTGGATGCGAGTTCATTTCTCTATAATCTATATGTTTTGCCACGCAGGCACGCGCTCACGTTCAAACAAACACAAAGTTGATTAATCCTTTACTTTCCGCCTCAGAACGGTGTTGTGTCAGTGAAACAATCACTAAACCGTAACTGCAAAGACAGACAGACACTGATATTTTGGAATCGTAATTACGACCCGCAGTCACTGGAATCGAATCCTTTCCTTTGGGAAAACGATACCATAATGGATTCCATTGTTCTTTAAGGGCGAGGAATCGTAAGCGCTGGAATCGATTCCTCTTTTTGGGCGTCGGTAATGCAAGCGACTCCAATTCTTTGTGACTATAATTGCATCCACAATTCCGATGGTTGTTCGTAGCCACGATTGATTTCATCCATGAGGGACTTATATGCCATGCAAGGTAGTGTCAACGTCAAAGCCACGTACCCACTCGGGCACTGACAGGCCCGGTATGTAAGAAGGCGTGTAATATGCAGCTTAGTATCAGCGAGCCGTGCGTAACATGCTGTGATTCAACGCTAAGTAATGACCACCTTTTTACCAGCTGACTCCAGATAATCATTTCAAAGATTGTAAGTGCGTAACAATTGAAGAATTATGGAACCACTCACCACACTGTGATTGTTACGTCCGTAACAGCCTGCAGGTTTACCTTTATTTAAGTGGCTGAACCAATCCAGACCATAATAATTGTAAATGAATGGTTTTCATGGTTAATTCTGGCGGCAAATTTATGAAGGAGGGGTGGGGGTTAAGAACAGAGATATTAAATGGAACATGTCATTGTCTGACTTCATCTCAAAACATTCAACTCGACAGATGCCAAGGGTGCCCTGTATATGTCTTCGTATTTCGTTTTGCTTAGTTTCTGTGTATATCTTTACCTTTGTCTCTCGATACCTCTCCCTCTCCCTGTTCTTGTTCCCCTACTCCCTCTTTCTCCCTTACACACACTCCCTCACTGATCTCATCGGCTGAGTAGAGGACGGGGTCTACCTGTGTTGTATCAACGTACAATATGCAAGCTCGTGTTCAGCTAACATTTACATGCTTCCTCCTAACGCCTGTTCGGTTTCATCCATGTATCACATCATCCATCTCCAAACTTGCGTAGGCATGTATAGATAAATACACGTAAACATTTCTTGTCTTGGCAATTTAGCGTTCTGGTCGTTGGTTCCTGTTGAGCTCGCAAAAAACGCAATTCTGCAGCGGTCTTTCTTCCTTAAAAAGTGAACACTGTTGCATGGCTTTCTGAGGGATGGCTGAAGTGTTTCTAAAACGATTTTGTCATTTTTACATAATCATATATCACAAGATCATACTGCAAGTAAGCTGTGGCATTATGCTGCTGATAAAACCCACCTTCCACCTCTTATGATCCTGAACCTACGTTAAGTTTCACTTCATCGACACTAAAAGATGTATTTACATACTAGTGGTAGAGCGGCACAGAGCTCGTGGGAATATAATTGTTGTCGGTTATGGCAACTCTCCGCCCCATGTTTACTTTTCGTTCTGAGACAGGAATTGGGTACCGCAACTTGGGCCGTGTTTGAGCTGGGAACATAACAAGTGTTTGTTTTGGATATTGGTTGTTGCCACTCGAGGGAAAGAGTCAAGAGTGAAGACAACTATCTAATTTCTGAGTAAGAAATTCGAGGAATGCCATGATACGTATTTAAACATTATGCTTTAACCACTCGTGCGAAATGTCGTTGGCAGAAAAATCAGCGTCGTTTATCTATATATCCCGTCGCTGGTGAGAAACGCAATTGCTGATTTGATAGATCCTGCCCTACAAGTAGAAAATACGAATGACCAGTTGAGTCCTTTGCAGGAAGGGAAACGAAATGGCGTGGCAAGAGGATTTCGGGTAATGGTCACTAATCACGAAACCGTTCCCATAGGTTCCTCCCGGAGGATCTCTTGTACCTGATTCGGGATCGTTAAATCAACGCTGAGGATCTTTGGAGCGCAGACAAATGTTTAGGGCTGGTAAGAAGGCGTCCGCAGGATCTCGCTACAGGTCCCTGGAGGGTCGCCAATGGGTCCCTCAGGAGCGATAAGAGTTCTCCAGTAGCTCGGCGCCGTCTCCGTTACAAGAGCGCCCCGTCCTATACATCATTCGCACGTCCTGCCATCGCGTTAGTCAGAAGGGATGAAAAAGGAGGCAAAAAGTGGATAATTCCAGCAATTCTCGTCTCGACGGACTTCAGATATTTTTTCTGTTCACGCGAATTCGTAGCATTAAGAAATAAGATCAACATTAATGGCAAAAATGCATTTCAGCTAATGCAATATCAGCAGGAGTGTTTCGCGAATTCAGTTAATTACAGAGACGGATCGACGCCTTTAGTTGCGAGAAAAAGGCCGAAGCATTTAATCAACGAGATTTCCTCTTAGACAAACACAAAGCAACGCAAACACACCAACAAAATGCACTCTCACTTCAAATGGCAACACCAATAATCAGCAAAATAAAACTTTGCGATATTTGCACTTCAAGCCGGACACAAAACAAGGAAAAATATCACCAGAGTGTATTCAGCGCTATGGCAGAGAAACCGAAGAAATCTGGAGAGGTCTTGTGTTGACTCAGAGTCCTCACAGGCTGGGCGCTAATGCGGGAAGGAATTCTGTTAATGGATTTTGTATTGCCGCCGCCACGATCCTGCGTTGGAGATGGGGGGGTGGGGGGGGGGGCAAGAAAAGGGTAGGGTGGGGGCAAAGAGGGACGATGGAATGGAGGGAACAACAGGGAGAAGGCGGGGGTGGGATGGCATTTGCTAAAAGTCAACAAACACAGACAAAAACAAATATACGATCAACAAATATGGATGAACCCATGTAAATAAAAAGACAAAAGAAGCGACGATAGAAGAAGAAGACGAAGAAGTAGAAAAAGCAGACAAGGGGAAGAAAGGAAACCCGCAACCAAAAGCAGTAACCGACAGCAATGATAAGCAGAAATTAAATGAAAGAGTAGGGGAACAGAGACACATCAAATAAATTACAAAATGAGGAAACGATAAAAAGGGAGCAACAGAAGACGCTGGACAAAGGTGGAAAAATAATAAAGAGGGAAATAGGGGACAAAGGACAAAGAGCAGGATCTGCAGTTGAAATTAAAATCAATGAGAGAGAGAAAAAAATGAGAGTGAGAGAGAGAGAGAGAGATAAGATGAAGGGCGGCAAGAAAGGGGGCAATAAGGAAGGAGAAAAACCAAGAAGACGCGAAAATAAAGAAGTGGGATCATAAGACACGCCTGTGAATCAGCGAATTCAGAACTGAGAGGGGAAACAAGACGAGAGGAGAGGAGAAAAAGGGGTGGAAGAAGGGGAGGAGGAGGCAGGAAGGAAAGTAAACAAAGATGATGATGAGGATGGTACTGAGGAGAGAGTACACAAAGGAGAGAAGAAAGAAGAGGAGGAAGAGGAAAAATAAGAAAATAAATTATAATAATAAGAAGAGGCAGAGGAGGGAAAGAAAAGGTAGCAAAAAGAGCATGAGTAATGTGGAAGAAAGAGGCAAGGGCGGCACAAGAGATAAATGAGGGATGGAGCAGATCTAGAGCTCTCGCAAGTGACTTCTTGGAAGAACAGGATTAAAAGAAAGCCTACGTTGGCGGAGGGAAGGGGGAGGGGGAAAGTGAAAGACAGGGAGGAGGGAAGGAGTGGGAGGAACAAAGAAATGCAAAGAAAGTGATACAGAAAAAGGAACACAGATATACAGAGGTATCTAGACAGCTAGACAGTCAGCTAGATAATATATATATATATATATATATATATATATATATATATATATATATATAGATATATAGAGTAGATATCTATGTTGTGAGATAAGGAAGAGAAAAAAAAGGAAAAGGAAGGAAGAGAGAATGAAAATCAGACGAGGGGGATGTAATTTTACTGTAGAGGAAGGAAAGGAGTAAAACGCGAAGAAATTAAGCAAGGGGATATATATGACAAGAAATACTGCTTGTTGGACATTTTGTCATATGCAGCCCGATAGCCTTCACTCAGCTGTCTACCAGGTCTGCCCCGGTAAATATTTTCCCTTTTTAATATTTCAAAATAAGTCCCTGACACTGAACTGTATTTACCATCCGTCTCATCCCGTCGCGGGGCCATTAAGACTTGTATACATTCACAAGAGATCCATTACTGTCCCCGCGCGATCTCTACACGATATACATCTCACAGGTGCATGGTGGCGTGCGCCCTGCACTCGCGCCTCTGACGGCCACCGCCACATTAACCTTTATAACCGCGCAATGATTCCGTAAGCTGCAGGGACGCCAACCGCACGCCGCTGGGCCCTCGACAGCGTTGGCGGGAGAATTTTCGTCGGCCGGGTCGAAAGCCGTTTTTTTCTTCGTACTTATAAGGTTTTGGAAATTCGTTTTACGTTTAACGCACGGGGAGTTTTACATCGGAGAAAATAAAGATGCGTCGGTTAATGTCAGCTCTTGCCAAACGACTCACCTCGTCTTGGCCCGGCGAAGGGGGCATCATACCCTGTGACTCACTCCTTGTATGCGACCCTCCTTGTCCCTCTCTCGCCCTCACCCTCGCCCTCGCCCTCACGCCCTCATCAACCAGCAATAAAACTAGACTATTATAGCGCAGACAGGCGGTCGGAAGAGGGTGAAGAGAGAGGATAAGGAGGGGGAGGAAGAGGCAGCGGGGAGGGGGAGTCTATGACCAAGATAACGATCATTTGACGCCCACTACTCTTGACATTTAATAGAAAACATGAACCACAAGTCATGAAACACGCCGTAACCAACACTCGCCAGGATTGTAACTGCGACGTTAGACGACCATAGGATGAGAAGAGAGTGAGGCGGGGCGAGATAACGTCGGGTCGCAGTCGGCCAAACAGCGGTAAGAGACGAAACAAGGATGCCCGGAAGCTAATTGGGCAAGAATTGAAGCGAGGCGAGGAGAATAAGTTCACCGGACAGGCTCCTCGGCATAAAGCGATAAAGAAGGAATACGCCGATAAAGTCTCGAGCAAGACCCTGACCCTCCCACCTCTCGAGGAGCGGAGCCAAGGCCGTCGTCACACCTACGCGCCGCGGACGAGGAAAAATAATTAGCCCGGCCGGAAAGCGGCGGGATGGAGTTACAATAATTAAAAATAGACACCCGATCCCCGCAGTCGGGATGGGGGACGCGCGCCGGGTTTATCCTCAAATGTCTCGGAAGATGCGCGCCTCTTGCCTAACAAGGGACAATGAGATTCGTTGAATTAAATTGCAGAATTGTTAATGATATCACACAGAGTTCCTAGCGAAGCAATAGCAAAACTATTTCCCAAACAATTTCAAGATTTGCATAAAATTTCCTCCTACTTAGTTTGAGTTCTTGTGATTTAGTTCTTACTTTCATCTTCATCTTTTTTCTTTCTCCATCACCGTCCTCGTTACCTTCACCTCACTTCCTAATTCATACAGCATCTCTTTTTCGTATTTGTTATTCTTTTTATCGTTGGAGTCTTCGTTACTTTAGCTTACGCGAGAGATAGATAGATAGATAGAGAGAGAGAGATAGATATATATATATATATATATATATATATAGAGAGAGAGAGAGAGAGAGAGAGAGAGAGAGAGAGAGAAAGAGAGAGAGAGAGAGAGAGAGAGAGAGAGAGGCGTGTACCCATCACCAAGTTCTGAAGTCTTTATCCACGACTCGGCCATTACGTGGGCGTCGCACCTTCCACGGCCTCGTCTTTACGAGCGTGGAAGTCAGCGCGATCAACACGTGCACTTAAAAACCATGACGAATCGGCGCTCCATCACAGGCCGAGTGCGCCGACGGCCATCGTGCGGATGGCTCGTAAATCGGGTTCTGGCACTAGTATGATATTCGGTGATAATATTTGGATCTCGTCGCTTTTCGATTGGTGGTGTATTGTCTAAATAAGAAAAAGAAAAAAATGTGGAATAAACGGATGTGAGATTCACACCATTGAGAAACAAAAGCCATTACTTTTTTGTATAGCGAAAGAAAATACCAACTGTGAACCGAAGGTCAAAGTAGCTTCGCGGCTCTAAAGTGCAATCGAGGGTGTCACACTCCTCAGGAAGATTAAAACGATCTTCGGTACTTGCTTTCATACTTACAATAAAAACAGAAAAAGTAAGAACAAGCCAATAGTGCGAGGGTTGCCAATGAATGCAGTTCACTGTAAAAAAAGAAAAAAAGAAAAAAAAAAATCCGTGTTAAATCATAATTAAAAACACACTAATATCCCTGTCATCAGCAAACCACTAAGAAGTAACACGCCCGCCTGACAACAAAATGAAAGAGAAATAAAATAATGTAACATTAGATAAATAGCTGCGTTCACACTGCCACTTCTGATAAGGGTGTAGCATCAGGCCAGCGCCTTCCCTGCAGCCATCATTACTGTCAACAAAGCTTTA
>NC_061821.1:40838466-40840966 GCF_019202785.1 Penaeus chinensis | reverse complement strand
TCGTCGCTCCACGCGGGGCTCGGCGGAACTGAGCGAGAGCGAGGAGGAGCTGGACGCACACGAGCCTTTGCGCCACCAGCAAAGCGGTCGTCGAATTACCATCAGGGCATCAAGGGGCTTAGAGTATCTGCGGGAATGTTTTACATAATTCGCTGCTTTTCTTCACTTGGCTTCATGTTCATCCCAGTATAAGAGCTTCCGCGTGCATTTCATTAGGTTTACTGTCCTCTCTCGCTCTGCGTTTACTAACAACACGCCATTTTCCTTAAGACTGTGTGCTCCAAAATGCACATAAGAACCCATAAAGACAAACAAACTCGATTATCTTGAGCTCCGGGATCGCACTCTCCAAACCTTAAATTCTCGGAACTAACCACATTCGCACAACATCATAATTAGGAATTACCTGTTTCACTTTAAATTCTCGGGTACTTTCCCGCGTCCGCTCACCCGCTCTATGACCTCCTCCTCATGAACATGCAACCTGAGACTCATAAACCTCGCACAGCTCCCCCTCGCCCTATTATACTTCCGCGAGCACAATGCTCCACGCACGAGACACAACTTATTATCTTCATTATGACGCCTTTAAACTTGTTACAAACATGAATATCTTGCCTCGTGCACGATATTGAAAGTGTTCATCACGGCCGCCCACCTTGGCGGAGTCTGCCTAGGGCGTCTGCTGCGACTCTCCGCTCTCCGACGTTCTCGGGAGCGACTCCTGAATATATCATTAAGGAGAGAGCGACTTCGTTTATCCACTTTACATCAGAGGTACTTTTAAAAACGAGTAACATCTGCTTTCATGTTCAAAACTGCCTCGGCGGTATCGCATCAAGGGAGCACTTCCTCCACGCTTCCTTACACCTTTAATCTACTTCCCCGCCTCCTCCCCTCGAGAACGGCTCGCAGGTACGCTGAAAGTGAGGGGAGACGCGTCCTCAAAGTGAGGGTGAAATTGACCATGAAATAAAGCAGGATAAGCACGCAATAAGAAGGACATTTGATATTCTCGAACGGGACTGACATCATAACATGCAATTTGAAATATTTTATTGGCTCACCTAAGAGCGGTCGCCTGACATTAACAGCGCTCGAGACACGGATCATGCATGGATAATGTCAGGCACATGTTGATGACCAGATATACTTTTCTAATGCGTTGTGTCATAAATCGAGAGAAAGTCACAGCGAAGTATAATAGTTTAAACAACTGCCATGATAAACGAGTGACTTTGTGAGCGACCACGTAACGCTTAAAATATCCGTGGTACGAATTCTTGTGCACACCTGATGCGCCAATTCAACTCTATAAACATGCATGGCGTCACAAACATGAAAGAAAAAGAAGAGGAAAAAAAAGACGATGGGTACAAATGTATCCATAAACAAAATAAATAAATATATGTATCACTCAGAACTTAGATGGGGACAGCATTAAAAATAAAGTTAAAAAAGTACGGGGAAAGCGGCGAACAGTAGATAAGCAGCAACACCCCAACAATAACATATCGGGTCCGAAAGAGTCTTGAGACTGATTAATAAAAGACATGTGATAATCCCAGCTCAGAAACCGACTCAAGGATGCGGATATTAGAGCCTGAGGGCGTGTGCGCCTCCTACCCCCCCCCCCCCCTCTGTCTTTCCCTCCCCCTACCTCCCATACTTCGTCATAGAGTCTTTCTTCTTTAGCTGTCATTAGGCGGCGCTTGGGCCTCTCCTCGCCAGATGCCACTTTACACCAAGTAATGACAGGGAAGCTGAGATGACATTTCTATCTTTCTGTCCCTGTCTCCGTCTTTCTGCGCATATCATCCTTCTTTTGCGTTTGTGCGTACACACCTTCTTCATCGGGAACTTTAGCCACTAAGCTCCCCTCAGCTACGCATATCGTGCCTCACCGAACACTGTATGGGAAATGCACCACGCTCCGCTCAAATCAATATTAAGAATAAATACCAGAACGGTTTTGAAGCTGATCTTTGCGTTTTTCATTCTAGATTTTTTTCAGTGAAGACTGGGTGAAACCTCTGTATGCATCTCTTTTGCATATTCATATGTTTCACCGTATTACGAAACTATGCTCGCTGCAATTATGAGCTTGTAACTACAGCGGCCATTACCAGGGCGAGGCCATGTACTAACACATCTCCCTTCTTCCTTCCATTAGTCCTTCCCCCTTCCCTCCAGCTCACCCCCGCCCCAACCATTAGATCTTAGACTCCCTCTTCGCTTCCTGTTCCTCCATCTTTCTTTAACATCTCTCTCCTTATCCTCCGAGACTTCTTTTCCCTTTTTCTCCTTACACTTCGCTTTTACTATTTCTTCGTAGCTTATAAAAATCCCCTTTGTTTCAGCTTATTTGCTATCTTGCTCTCATTTTCCCCGTTATTACTCATTTACGGGTCTTTCTCCTTGTCGAATCCTTCTTGATTCTATTCTCCGTCTGCTCTGGCCCCGGTCTTGAAGGCGGAAAACCCAGGACGTGATAAATTGC
>NC_061821.1:40828466-40830966 GCF_019202785.1 Penaeus chinensis | reverse complement strand
CCGAGGGAATGACAATGTGCTTTTCTTTGAGGTTTAACTCTAAGGCCTGAGGACTTATTTAAGAGTTATCAATACATTTCATACAGGCACATGTAAGGAGGAACTCGATATAGAATAACAATAATTTACCTTTAGAAACATAGGGACGCATAGAATAATTCTTTTCCCTTCTTCGTCCCCTCTTTTCTTTCTACAAAACGCTTCCTGAACACAATGAAGTAATCAAATATCGGCTTTTATATTTGGGCCAAAATACAGCCGGAAAGGAAAAAAAACACTGAGCCGTTTAAAATGTGCGTGTGGCCGTCTCGTTCCCAGCCAGCCTGACGGGCCCGTCACACACTGCGCCGGAGGAAAGACATTTCTATATGTTCTCTCGTTTCTGCTCGGTTTTACGCGCCGTGAATCTGGTGTTTGGTGGCGAGGGCGTGTCAGGGCGACGTGTGTGCTCGAGCCGGGACACAATACACCCGTTCTTACAATGCGCTCGTTCGTCCGTTCATAAACACGCACGAAATTATGCGTGGAAACATGGATACATTCACCGAGCTTCCGTTTTAATCATTTTTCCCTCATTAATTCAAAAATGCATACCAAAAATATGCACATAAAACAAAGAAATGAAACCATAGGCACGTATGTGATGTACATATGGATGCATCTGAATAGATACCACTCGGGGGGGGGGGGGGGGGGAAATATACATACGTATGTATGTGCGTGCGTAAGTACGTGTGCGCTCATAAGTACGACACACTCGAAAGCACTGTGAGCTGAATTCAAGAAACAGAATTCCCGAAGAAAAACAGCAGAGGTTCTTTCCGAACAAGCAGCCCGGCGTCTTTTCGATATTCCCATCCACTTCCGTCTCGGGGCCAACGAGCGACCACACAACACGCAATTACTGGTCAAGCGTTGTTGTCCAGGCAATTATTGGTGCCGTCGCAGCACCCTGCCACACGAGCTTATCAGGGTATAATCAGAGACTGAACAGGTTGCATAGACAATGCAGATAACCCCGGTGAAGTCATGGACACGCAAGCTATTTTGCTTGTAAGATTATCCTTTGCTAGTAAGACTTCGAGGTCAATAGCTTTGGGGGTTCGATTCCCAGTGGCGTCCGTACTCTTCACCCCCCCCCCCCCCCCCGAGAGAAATCAGCAAGGTTGTCGATTCTTAAAAGATGCCAGCGAGTCGGCCTTCGCATCTTCTGCACTCCGGGCACGTCTCTCAAGACCCATCTCATTAGGGGTGTTTTATAACTATCATATGTTGCCACTCAGGCAGCGGACCAACTCTGTTGAAGGAGTATGCAACTATTCTCTAAGGACTGTCACCTGTCACGCCGAAAAATAATGAAGTGCATAAACATGTCAAGCACACAGGGTTTTTATTTCCTGAAAAATAAATGGAGTAAGGAGACTCATCGCATATACAATCAACAGCGAAATTGCAACTGCATAAAAAGTAAGTCTAAAGAAGCTATAATTTCCTTTATGAAGTAATGAGTGTCGGCGGAGTGTGGGAAGAGAGTGTGGAGCACAGTACCCGCCGCTCCCTCACCCTGAGCTGCTGGCCGCTCAACCTCAGGGAAATTTTCTGCGTCTTGTTCACGCAACCTCGTTATTTCTGCTGCACCAACATGGCCACCACATGGGCACCTTCCTACGCCGCCCCGCTTCCAGGCGGCGACCTCTTCCCTCCTCTGTAGAAACGCCGCTTCCTTTATTCCCTTTACCACTCTCTTCATCTATTTCTCTCTCTCTCTCTCTCTCTCTCTCTCTCTCTCTCTCTCTCTCTCTCTCTCTCTCTCTCTCTCTCTCTCTCTCTCTCTCTCTCTCGCTCTCTCTCTCTCTTGTAATCCCTTTTTCCAACCCTCCTTTTCTACCCTTCCTGTCACCACCTATTTTCTCTATGTGACTTTTCTCTTCTCTCTCTGCCCCTTTTTTCTTCTTTTTTCTCTTTTTTTTCACACCTCCGCCCCTCTCTCTCTCTCTCTCTCTCTCTCCGTCCCTCTTTAAATATCTCCCTCTCCTCACTCGCCTCCATCCTTCCCTATCATCACATCCCCTTCGCCATATTCCATCCTCTAAACCCCTCTGTCAACACCTTTTCCTTTCCCCTTCCAACCCTTACTTCCTCTTCCTATTTCACCCTCGCTCGAAAGGCAGGGCGAGGAAGGCAGGGTGAGAGGGAGAGAAGAAAGGCGAAAGGGAGGGGGGGGGGGGGAGACGGAAGGAGAAAATAAGGAAGTAAGGAAAGGCAAAAAGGGGGCAAACCTGAGAAGAGGAAAGGAGTTTTTTTTTTTTTTCTCTTCCTTATTTTACGAAGAAAGAATCGCGAATCAAGTACAGTAAATTAAAGAAGAAAAGGAACGAAACTATGACGCGACTTTACTTTAAAAAAATAAAGAAATTTCGGTGACTGGCTGGCCAAAGTTACGAGTGCTTTAATATGCAATATGGGTCAGTTCTTTTCTCGCCCCGCGGCCGCCATGCGA
>NC_061821.1:40805966-40813466 GCF_019202785.1 Penaeus chinensis | reverse complement strand
GGTCTCCGTGCTAGTGCTGACCAGTGTCTACTATCTAACTCTACCATCAGCTCTCCATTCCATCCCACGACCCTCACCACGCGCTATCCAAACGACTAAAACAGTAGAATCCTCCCTTACCTAAATCGCCCCTTATTTTTGTTTCAAATCCTCGTTCAATAAAGACAGCGATTTTCATCCAATGACAATCTCTTCTCTATTTACACCCCCCCACTCTCACTCACACCGTGAGTACTTACGCAACTCTTCCACTAGTTGTCTCGTGCGTCCTAAATTATATCTGAATCTCTCTCAGCGCACCCTGCTCATGATGTATATCAGTCGCGTACATCAACCTTAGTGTATGAAGCATTCAATCCGGCCACACACGCGCTCTGCAACTCTTCCATCTTGAACCTGTCAACAGCTCATTCACCAGCCCTTGAGCGTGCCACGCCGAGGAGCGAGGGCCCGCTACGTCGCCTTCCTCGGATACGTCGCCGTTCTCGCTCAAGCACAACGTACATAGGTTGTACATCTATCGCGAAACTACAGCCTATACAAACATAAGGGAGTACACCTTATCATAATTGGTCCTGTAAAAACAATGAAGAATGTAAACACAATCTATTGCGACGCATATCAAATATACAGAGCACATAGAGAAACAAATGGCATTATATAATAGATAAAAGAGAGAGAAAAAAAAAGAAAAAATCCGTTCACGATATAGATGCTGATCTGGCAACTGTCCCAGTGCAAGCCTCATCCCTATAAATCACATGCTAATGCAATACAGAAATAAGTTATGGACGTTTATAACCCATTGTGAATACCAAACGAATGCATAAAAAGTTTTGAAACACGAGTACTATGGTAATCTATCTTGCGTTGGAGGCGAGAACCGCGTCGCATAAACCCGCCCGCCAGCCAGCGAGTTTCGGCCCCCGTGCCAAGCCTTTGTTGCTTTTCTTCGCTATTGTAATTTGGGTAACTAATGAAGGCCGTCTTCGCAAAGTATATTCAAATTAGCGAACGTTTTACAGGTATACGTTCCGCACCTCTTTTACTGGGAATAATGATAGTTCTCATCACCACTGCAATTAGTGATATTTAATATTCTTTAGTATTCTCTGACAAAAGCTATTTATAGTATTACCTTTTCTCTCTGGCAGATAGTGATGTAGCTATCTGCCTCTCATGTCACCTACAAAGACATACTCTGGACAAAACGCCAAACATAACCAGACAGGCTGTTTCGCAAAATGATTAAGAACGCCGACAATTACACATGTTTACGCATACGAATGTGCATTTCTGCTTCATGTAGCTTAGCTGCCCCCCCCCCCTCTCTCTCTCTCTCTCTCTCTCTCTCTCTCTCTCTCTCTCTCTCTCTCTCTCTCTCTCTCTCTCTCTCTCTCTCTCTCTCTCTCTCTCTCTTTCTCTCCCTGTTCACACAATCACAAACACACACACGTACAGCCTCTGACAATACAGCCAGGTCAACACGCAGCGGGAAGTGAACAGGGTATGAGTGAGATATGCATATTACAAGTAGTGTGTACTTGAAGGCGGGAGGCAGGGGTGGATGGGGGCAGGGAGCGGGGGGAGGGAGAGGCGAGCGGAGGCATACATCAGGCCAGAATGCTGACCCTGTTAACGGTGGCATTTATGACGTCGCTCGCAACGACGTTCATCACGCTGAATGCTATGTATGCCTCGCGTCGACGTAAGGAAGAGTCCGTAGACTCGTTCCCTCACGTCATCTCTTTTGTGAAATCCCTCCGCGCCATCCTTCCTCCCTCAACATGCTCCGTCTTCAGCCTAAGAAATATACGTACAAGGGCATTATATCACGGCAACATCTCGACCGCCAAATACAGATGCTATCAACGAACATCGCTTCACTGAACACATCATGCACAAAATGATATCACGGGTCCATAAACTTCTTAACACTATTGGGGACATTTTTAACGAAAACTAACAGCCATCTAAATCTCTCGGTTAAGACGAAAAAACAGTAATAACATCTCCCTCACTTAAGACTTACGAGGTGAGCTCAGGGTACTAGAGAACCCAACCCCACCTACCCACCCCCTGGCCAGTCCCGACCCCTCGCCCTCCCCCCGCCCGCAACGCGACCCGATCAAGTCTTTACCTGGCGAGGACACTCTCTGATAACATGCATTCCCCGCTCATTAGGCCACCAAGCCCTGCCATCCATTAAGATCATTAGAGAGAACTTTTTGTAGCGCGTCGAAGCTGTAGGTGACGGTCCCGGCGAGGAGGTGAGAGACAAGACAGCGAGAGAGATGGCGGGCGGCGTCTGGCCCGGCGTGGGGAGGTACTTAATGTACTGTACAAATAAACAAGGGAGAGAGTCCCCGACGTCCACTTGTTGCTCTCGCCGTGCCGTGCTTTGTCATGCTTATATATAGATCCCTTCCTTTGCGTCTCAGTAAATGCGCACACAAAAACTCACATAACACTTCAACCCTTCTCCTTCAACAACTGAACTGATTAACATAGTTGATAGTATAATTTAAGAACTTCTGTCATATTTAGAATGGGAACTGTGCAGTTTGAGAGAAAATTATATCTACACATTTGGTATCCTCTTTCCCCTCACAAACTTTTACCTACCTTGTCACGCCTTCCTCTCTTCTTCTGTCATTTCCTGTTCCTGACGCCATTGCTGTTATTGTCAATTTTCCCCTTCCTCTTCTCTTAAGCCTTCCTCCCTCCTTGCCCCCACATTCCTCGTCCTTCTCATCCGTTCCTTCTCACACGCCCTGTTCACCTCCACGTTCCTCTCCCGCTCCAACTCTTCCCCCTTTTCTCGTACCCTCCGCTCCTAACCCATCCTCCTTCTTCCTCTCCCACTCCTCTTCCTCTTCCCCCTCCTTTATTCCCCCTCCTCCTCCTCCTCCTCTCAGACCGTACCAGCAACTCGCATTATTTGCTCAAGCGTTTTCCTGTCTCCGCCACGACATCACACTGTACACAAGCAGCAGCGAAGGGAGATTGGAGTCTCTTCACTAAAATCAGGGGGTCTTAAAACAAATCTCGTACAGCTAGAAGCCCTTCGCGGGGACAAACATTAAAGTTGAAAAAATATCCCATTGAGAGAGTCTTAAGAGCTCGGGGCAGGAAGCGAACGTGACAAAATGAGGGGAGAGCGCCACACCTACGTTACAGTTCGTATCAGTTCGAGGAATGACAACAAAAATATAGTGCGATTAACAGACGCGCCTCGATGGTCCCTTCCCAAGACAAAAAACAAACAAACATACAGAGGCTCCGAGTAAGATATCTCTCAGCTCGACCAATAAAACAACCTCATGGGGAAAGCTTCTTTATGTTTCGGCCGTTTTGAGAAAAAACAAAACAAAGACGTTTACTACACCTAAAACTAAGCAACATAAATAGCAGACGTAAATAGCGAACGTCTGGATTATTTACCAAAAACAACACTGTTATCTTGAGGGATTTCGATGATTTGGAAGAATATCGTAAATATAAACAGAAAACAACAAAAAGGGGCTTGTATATCTGAAAGACAGCACAACAATAACAACCGAGGACTAACGATACAGCACAATACTTATTACCAAGAAAGCAGCTGGGCATGAATTATTAATAACTGCACCATGACCTGTAGCCTTCCAGCCCCATCCCAAACTCCTTGTGCAGACGCGAAAGACATTTAACGATTTTTCAGCCAATGCACGACCCTCTCTCGGCTTGTCTTCAGGTAAATGCAATATTCGCTCGCGGCATCATTCCCGCCGCCCCGCAGCAGAACTAATTCAAATAATGAAGTCCTTCGGAGCGACGACTCTCCAAACTATGGCAAGCTTGGGAAGAAGCAGCTCCGCATAACAGGCATACTCAGAACTTGTCTAAATACAGAAGGGCGTCCGCGGTACTACAGGCACGAGAGTACGGCCAGGTGGCTCCTTATGGCTCGCTGTTGACGAGGAAGGAAGTAGCGCTGGGAAGGTGGAGGCGGGAGGCGAGAAATGTTATATATACACACACACACACGAACACAAACACACACGCACACACACACACACACACACACACACACACACACACACCGGTGCGCGCGTGTGTGTAAATAAACGACTTTCGGGAACATATGAACACTGTCCCAACATCAAGACGTTTCATGGTTCGGGAGGAATGGGGTGCGGGATATGGGGTGGGGTAGGGGGGGCGGGTGGGGGCTCTGGATGAGACTAGGCTTTACAAAGCAAGACAGAACGAAAGTCAACAAGTATAACGACAACAATGCAAATAACAATTATCTCTGAGTGTAGACGTCAGCGAATATGCATGACATTTTTTGAATTGCAGTCGACGGTGGATTCGTTTGGAGGGACTACATTTAGAATGTGATTATCTCGGTATACGGCGCGTGGAGACACACACACACACACACACACACACACACACACACACACACACACACACACACACACACACACACACACACACACACACACACGCACACACACACATCAACACGACATCACATTATAGGCACCTCATTATATCAATCTGATGCAGTCAACAACAAGTTAAGTCCACAACTCATGACCATAAGCACCAAAAAACAAAATAAAACAATACTCTCGCGACATGCAGATGGGGGGGGGGGGGGGAGTGGAGGTTCTTAATAGACAAGACAATTAGCCAAACTTCTTATATCCCCTAAAATGCAAATGCAGCGAGAGTGGCTCACAGTGCTAAGCGGCGCAAAAAAAAGAGGTCCGTGGCGCGCAGGTCCCTCGGCCGTATGCGCAGACTGCATAAGGGCGAGGCGTACGGCGCTGTGATTGCGTCTACACGAGTCCGCGCTATCTCGGGGGCAATAAACACTTGCATATATTGTCTTTTTATCGCTACGACATTTGCAATTACACGGGCACGAACACAATGCTGGAAAGTCGGGTCTCTTTCTTTCCCTTTCTATTTTCTTTCGTTATTCTAACCATTGTGTCTCTCTTCGTTTCACTCCATCTCTCTTGCTCCACTTCCCGTTTACCTACTTTTATCCGTCTGTCTGTTTCTTCAACCTCCCATCTCCCATCCTGGCCAGATACTTTGGCATCTTTCCCTAGCTTTCTGTAGTGTAAGTGCACTCTTCTGTAATAAACTTAATCAAATTAAATCAAATGTCTTCAACAGAACTTTTTGAAGAACCAGGAACATGCTGCCGGCTCCTTTTGATGTACAGCTTTATATGAATAAACGCTCTCTCTCTCTCTCTCTCTCTCTCTCTCTCTCTCTCTCTCTCTCTCTCTCTCTCTCTCTCTCTCTATATATATATATATATATATATATATATATATATATATGTATGTATATATATACATACGCACATATATATACATATACATTTATATATACACTCACACACACACACACACACATACATATATACATACATACAAATATGTATATGTGTGTATATATATATATATATATATATATATATATGTATATATATATATATGTATGTATATATATATACATATATATATATATATATATATATATATATATATATATATATATATATATATATATATATACACACACATGCATGTAACTCCTGCTTGTTCTTGATAAGCCATCAAAATTCCCGATAATGCGACAGGCACTTCCCTCCCCCAGCGCCGCGCTATCGAAGCGGAGTCACGCGGAAGGGCCGGGGACACCGTCGTGGGAGACGACGGCCGAAACGACGGGCCGGAATGTGAGATAACATCTGCTTAGTATTCTCGGCATCTCCCGTTATCTCGTGTAGCGTCCAACGCAATCGTCGTAATAATGATTCTGCAATGTCAAGATACCAGTAAATAAGGCTTTAAGGCACCTAAAGCTGTCGTAAGCGTGAGGTCTCGCTGATCCAGAAGGAAAGTTCAACGACGAGGGAGCCAACCCGCCCGCTGCCCTCCGAGATGTCGCAATGGAGGGCCGCTCGGGGTGGGACCGAGGGACGCCCGGCACAGAGATGCCATCGCTCCCGCATTCCGAGGACACGCGAGAACAACACACTTCAATTCCACTTATCAAGGAAAGGGGACAGTCTTGGCCACGCAGCTGGTAACGGCCATTCCTCCAATTCCACTTGACTCCCCCCGACAACCCGCTTAAAATCCCGAGGCAGTTCAGCATGTAAATGATCACTCCTACACGCCTGCCACAGAGGAGTGATAGACTTGTAGATACATAAATACATACTTGTCTATGGAGGGACTGAATAGGGAATAGGAGGGAGGCAAGGAATAATAGAAGAGAAAGAGGAAGGGGAAAAGATGGATATAGGGAGGGAGAGAAAGATATAGACAGATAGATAGATTGATAGACAGATGTAGAGATATAAAGAAAGAGCGAGAGAGAGAGAGAGAGAGAGAGAGAGAGAGAGAGAGAGAGAGAGAGAGAGAGAGAGAGAGAGAGAGAGAGAGAGAGAGAGAGAGAAATAAAGAGGGAGAGAGAAAGAAAGAGAGAGGGAGGGAGAAAGAAAGAGAGCGAGCGATAGAGAGAGAGAGAGAGAGAGAGAGAGAGAGAGAGAGAGAGAGAGAGAGAGAGAGAGAGAGAGAGAGAGAGAGAGAGAGAGAGAGAGAAAGAAAGAGAGAGGGAGAGAGAAAGAAAAAGAGAGAGCGAGCGAGCGAGAGAGAGAGAGAGAAATATAGAGGGAGAGAGAGAGAGAGAGAGAGAGAGAGAGAGAGAGAGAGAGAGAGAGAGAGAGAGAGAGAGAGAGAGAGAGAGAGAGAGAGAGAGAGAGAGAGAAATAAGACACCCAAAAAGCTACAAAAATATACACCTCCATCCACTCCCTCGAATCTCGTCCTCATCACTTCTTGCTGTCACTCAAAGATGGTAAAAAAAAAAACGGAGCCTAACCCTTATGGCTTTCAAAAAATGGTTGGTCTTTATTACGAAAGAATAAAAAAAACACTTCTTATCTCACTAATCCTTTAATCTCCGAATAAAAAATTAAGCGACAAGAAAATATTTTACAGAAAAAATAAACACAACTATTAGTCATTCCACTATGACGCCCCGTGAATACGTTTGGCAAATCACTTTCGCTTTGTTATTCCATTCCCGCCAAAAGATAAATGAAACACACAATCTCATAAACCGTAAAAAAGAGAAAAAACTCGTTCCCAGCCAAAATAATCAGTGAAAACATCCAGCCATCACTTTATCCCCGGCACGGAGGTCAAAGCCGCTCGCCAGCAGGATAAAAGCCCCGCACAAAATCCTGTCCCCATCACAGATTACTACAGGCCGGCCGCCCGCCCCTTGCAAGCTCACATGCGCTGCAGTAGAGCGCGCCCGCCCGCCCGCCCGCCCGCCCGCCCATCCCCTCCCACTCGCCCGCCCGCCCGTCCAGTGCCTCCCACCCGCCCGCCCGCCCGCCTGCCCATCCCCTCCTACCCACCCGCCCGCCCGTCCGCCCTCACACCACTGCATTCTCTCAAAACCTGACTCCACGCC
>NC_061821.1:40785966-40788466 GCF_019202785.1 Penaeus chinensis | reverse complement strand
TCAAAAGTAATCTAATAATTTGATTATTCGGTCAAATAATTAGTTCACTATACACACTGTTATCAAGTGAATCGCCTGTGTAATGAATGTTCTTTGAGGCTGTAATCAGGAGGAATTAAGGCCATTAATACACACTGTAATACGCTGAGCTTTATTTTCAGCACAGCCAGCTGGTGGCTGATTAGACCGGTGGAAATGGCGATAGTGATGAAGCTGGTGATGACTGTCTGTGGTGGTGATATATTGCCTGTGTGGAGGCGCCGGTGGAAGAAAGGATGGCAGATGGCCACTAGCGGGGTACAATGAGGACAAAACGCAGCGCTAACCACGTGAGGGATTGTGGCCATCCTTCATCTGCGGCTATGCTATATTTCTGCTTGAATGTGGAGTACTCCCCTGTGATTGAATGGTTATTGTTTTGATTCATCAAAATCATAGTATTAAACCGTATGTACATTAATTATGCAACGTAAATAATGTAATATTAACGTTTATTTTGCCGTGATGTGACGTTCCTGAATTTAGAATGCGAAGCAGTTCAAATTATCCTCGTCAAACCATACACAGTTTCTGAAGAAGGGATCACCGGATATTTGGCCAATTTACCCAGTCGGCCATACAACACCAGGCCTGTACCTCGCTAAACGTCACCCTGTCACACCCTTCTCATATACACCCTAGTGTACAGACCCGTCCTTGATTGTCTACTGCCAAAGACCTCCTTCTCAATCCTTGTCCCTCTGCCTCCCTACTTCCCTTCTCTTATTCCCTCCCTCCCACACATCCCCTTCGCCACCCCTACCCTCCCGCTCCCAGCTCTCTCTCCTCACAGCGGCCACCAAGGACCTGAGGTGAGGTCATTAAGAAAACAATACCTCTCCGCTGTGCCTCTTATTCTCTGTCAGCTCATGGGGGATCCCGAGAAAATCCTTTACTGCTATTGGCTCGTCATATATGGCACACAAAAAATGATTGCTTGTTGTGTCGTGTAACAAATCATAGGCAATATCTTTAATCTGTAAAATAATAAGCACAGATACACAGACATGTGCACACCCACTCACGCGAGCACTCACACACACACACACATGCATATATATATATATATATATATATATATATATATATATACCACATCAAGCCATTGTTACGAAATATGGTAATATATTCCCAAGGGGTAATTATCACGGGTTAATTTCCGGAGACAAAGCTAACACTCCCGCAGTCACGACGCTGCTCGTGGCACCCCGTAATGGCGCCCAACTAACTTTTCCCACTGCTTTATTATCGCCTCAAGACTTCCCCAAACTCCTCTCCCGCGAGCGTCTCCCGGGCGAGAGGCAAGGGAACAAAAGGTTCCGGGCCCTGGGAGCGGCGAGTGGGCGGCAGGCGTGGGGGGGGTCTCTGCTCCTCCCCTCACCTCGGCTGGGTCACGTAAGGTCACGTAGCCGTGTTCAGTTACACCATTCATTTTCCCTTCGCCTGACACGTCCCGGCTAACGGACTTCCCGCCTGGGACTGCGGGCGTGTGACGGGCGGCCCGGCGGTGTTGTCGCATAATGTGCACTCATTATGATCGCGTTAGTTATAATGACATCGCACAGGCTGAGACGCCAGCCGGATGTCCCTTCTCGCCCAGCCAGCCTCCGGGACGAGGTAAGAGAAGTAAACACACCGCCAATTAAAGACAACGCAGCAAAAACTCCTAATTTCTATCCCGGCTTAAAAAAATAGAAAAAAAATCCCACGAAAACAAATGCAATAATATAACAATCGCGGCATCAGTAAACTGTCAGGAAACCTAATGAATTTACACATTTTCGCAGTATTTATTTACCGCCTCAATTCAAACACCGAGATTGTAAGCTCATTTAGGCTTGATTACTGAATTTGACTTGGATATCAGACAGAAATAAATATAGTTTTCAGGTATACGAACGATGCCGTTCTGGAACTTCTATACATTTTTATTAACTTTTTTCCGTTCTGACGGAATTGGCTGTTTGTATTCTAGTGCTGAGTCAACTTTCCATGCCAAGTTTAAATCAATATTCGAACATGCATATTGTTCAAAAGAAAAAAAAAACTTATCACAGTTACTGCTTTTGAAAACTGTTTCCTTTGTGTGTATCTTACAATTCGATGACGCTGTTCAGGACGAAAGCATCCCACCTGTGGCCTTTCCGTCATGCTCATATGCTAAGTTACTCCTAATGTCTCCTTTCCTAATAAACTGCAAGTTGATAAGCACTTCATTCACAACGTCGCGGTGCATTGCCAATGATAAGAATTTCAAGCCGCTGTTGCCCCAACTAATTCCGTAACTGCCAATTTCGCACAAAGGAACAGTGAGACCACGCTGACCCCATTAGGTGGACCCCGATATCCTGCTCCCGGCTGGAAACGCATGTCCTCCCTGAGCAATCGTCCTTTTCTACCGAGGGTCTGCCTCAGCCTCCCCTCTCCTCCCCAGCTGGACTCCGCTCATTTCCTCCCCAAC
>NC_061821.1:40780966-40783466 GCF_019202785.1 Penaeus chinensis | reverse complement strand
CCCAGCCCTCACTTCTCGTTAGAGGGAGGCAAAACCGACATGACAAATAACCACCTGCTCTGGTGTGTCATCCTCGCCTCTCCTCTTCGCCTATTTCTTGCTCCCTCCCTTCCTGCCTTCCTCCCTCCCCCCACCCCGCCCTCTTGTTCCCCTCGTCAGCTTTCTTCCCCCTTCCACGCGCACGCACAAAAACATGTACACACGCTGACAGAACGAGACACAAACGCACAGGCAGACAGAACAGACAGACAGACACAAGCAGAGAGAGATCGGATAGATACACACATGGCAGACAGGTGGACACATACACATGCAGACAGACAGACAGGGAGACACATATACAAGCAGACAGACAGACACGGATACAGAGATAGACGGGAAGGCACACAGACCCACACACAAGCATTGTAATGGCTGACATTAACCGATAGACAGAAACAGAAACACCATGCACACAGACAGACAAGAAACGCAAGCACTCCCGTAACCACAGCCGCCCTCACGCAGGCACCGTCGCCAGCCCTCCTGCGGCAGTAAGCACAGCGCAGCCGAGTGCACAACAAAAGCCGTGTCCTCGGGCGGGCGGCAGTGGAGAATTAGCGACGAGCGCGCGTTGTTTGAACATGTGTGGCGACGCTTAATAGTTTGTTTGGACAACATTCTTTGTCGTTTTTTGTCACCACCCCCTCTCCCCACCTCCCCTTCTTTCCCTCCTCACTCTTTTCTCTCTTTCTTTTGCTCTCTCTCTCTCTCTCTAGACTTTTTTTTTTCTTTTTATTCAAAACTCTTTGTCTCTTCCTTTTTCACTTCCCCTATTTGGGTTCTCTTTCTCTTTCATCCTACCCCCCCCCCTCTCTCTCTCTCTCTCTCTCTCTCTCTCTCTCTCTCTCTCTCTCTCTCTCTCTCTCTCTCTCTCTCTCTCTCTCTCTCTCTCTCTCCTTCTCCCTCTGGGACTCTCTTCCTACCAAAGCAAATGCAATAAAATTTTGTCTATGAAAGAAGAATAAAGAAAAAATGGAGGGAAGGCAACAAGGAAAGCATGAAACGAAGCCAAAAGTAAGTGAAATTATTACTGTGCATGTGCATGCATTTTTTCTCGCGTGCATAAGCATATTGGTGAACAGCTGATGGGTCGTACAGGAGTTGCGGGTGGAAAGGAAGGGGATAAATGATGAAAAAGACTAAACAGTAGATAGACTAGAAAAAAAAACAAATTAACTTCATAGTAAGAAAGGACAAAAGTAGATGAACAAAAAAATAAATAAATAAATAAACAATAATGAAAAATGAACAAGAAAAAAATAAACGATGATGAAAAATGAACAGGAAAAAAACAGAGAAGGAAAAACAATTAGATCGGGACGAAAGCGGGAGATGAAAAACAGCGAGAGTGATGGCAATAGTACTGACGAACGTAATCATAGTGATAATGGCGAAAATGAAAGGATAAAAGATAAAGAAGATCCGTAGAATATATTCCAATAAAAGAGCGAAGCCAGAATCAATTCAATTTCAGCGGAAAGAGAGCGAAAATAAATCCATACAGCAACATATCTGCTTAACCATGAATCAAAGTCACTCGACAAAAAAAAAAAAAAAAAATCATACCTAGCGCAAAAAATGAAACAATTAATGATATTAAAGGTGATCTTGCAATCAGTTCTTCCTCCATGAACACCCATTCCGTAGGAGGGAAAGGGGAAGAGAGAAAGAGAAATAGACAGAGAGAGAGAGAGAGAGAGAGAGAGAGAGAGAGAGAGAGAGAGAGAGAGAGAGAGAGAGAGAGAGAGAGAGAGAGAGAGAGAGAGAGAGATAGAAATAGATAGGTAGATAGATAGATAGATAGAGAGAGAGAGAGAGAGAGATAGAGAGAGAGAGAGAGATAGATAGAGAGAGAGAGAGAGAGCGAGAGCGAGAGAGAGAGAGAGAGAGAGAGAGAGAGAGAGAGAGAGAGAGAGAGAGAGAGAGAGAGAGAGAGAGAGAGAGAGAGATACCGAGAGAGTAGAGAGAGAGACCGAGAGAGGAGAGAGAGGAGAGAGAGAGAGAGAGGTTAGAGATAGATAGATAGATAGATAGATAGAGAGAGAGAGAGAGAGAGAGAGAGAGAGAGAGAGAGAGAGAGAGAGTACGTGCGCTCAATCAATCTTCTCATTAACTCAAGTGCCAGATATTTTTTTCCCGGAATTCCTCAACTTCAAAGCGAAGAGGAAAATAACAGTATGAAAAGAGAGTGAGAGAGAGAAAAAAATATATTACTATTGACATGACATTAGTCCCGCGCTCTCTGACGTGTCTGAGAGGAGCTGGATCTGAGAGCCGGAATCACGAGCGGCGCCGGAGAGAGGCGCCCTGCCCGCCCTGCCCGCCCTGCCCGCCCTGCCCACCCTGCCCGTCCCAGCAGAGGACCCGTGAAATAGCTATAATCCTAGCGCAATGACAAGGCAATAATTCTAACAAGCAAACCTAATAACAGCGGTAATGAGGGTAAAAATTCCAAATA
>NC_061821.1:40768466-40775966 GCF_019202785.1 Penaeus chinensis | reverse complement strand
TGCAGTCCCTAGCGTGGGAACCGTAGCACACTAGGAGGAACATGCTCTGAGCTACCGCCATAAGGGAGCCCATCAAGCAGACATTTTAATACACCTCTATACACAGGCACACGAGAAAAAATCCTGTATAACTGTATAGCCACACCTCAGAGTGTAAGTGAGAATTACGCATGCCTGACATTCCCTCGCAACGTGCGTCTTGCCCGCCCCGACTCCTTCCCACGGACCCAGCCCTTTATAAACTAAACTCCCACTTCGCATGAAAGTCATTTACTTCTCCTTCTCGTTTGGCCGACTCTGCTTGTCTAGAAGTGCATCGCATATCATAAAGATTGCCTGTTATATCGTAAAATCGAGATTAAAATTATACTATAAACTTAATTGTCAAATCCATTCATTGCCACAAAAGCAAACACACGCAAAACAGATATACAAACAAACAAACAAACGCATACACTGCGAACTACCACAGAGTCCATTCCATACACGAAATCTCAAGTGGCTAATGCCCCCCCCCCCCCCCCCCCCCCCCCCGCCCTCCAGGTCAGCTGGAAGCCCCGCCATAGGCATGAACGACCCACGTGACCCCTAAGGGCCACGGAATGTTCCCTCGAGAGAGATGAGTTGGGCGACCATCCTTTTCCCCCGGTTAACAATCGTCCTAACTATCACTAACGAGTAAAGTGACATTAATTACCCATCTTCGAGCCCGCCACATTCGCCCTTGCCGCGTATTAAACCATGAACTTTAATCCAACCATAAAATTTTATTACATAGGGGTTTTTGGGTGTCAAGGGAGTGGGCGGCGAGAGAGGGGTAGAGAGAGAGAGAGAGAGAGAGAGAGAGAGAGAGAGAGAGAGAGAGAGAGAGAGAGAGAGAGAGAGAGAGAGAGAGAGAGAGAGAGAGAGAGAGAGAGATGGGGGGAGGGGGGAGAAGGGATAGGAACACGCTGGTTCGCGCGATCGTGGTTTATGACTTGCTAATTAAACCTGGACATGGACAAAAGGCGTATTAACTCGCTCGGTGGGTGGGAGGCGCGATCGCAGGCCTAAGTTACCTCTCGCCCTCTTCCGGGATTCTCTGGTCGCGTGTGGGTTTCTGTTACGTACGAAAGTTTATGTGTCTGTTCATGTGTGTCTGTGTGAAGGAATGCGATTGTTTTTAATAATGTTATGAACGTCATTTTTAAATGAATCTGTTGGTCTTAAAGATTATCATGAACGTATTTTTTAACTGATGTGTTTGTCTTAAAGATATCATGAACATACTTTTTTAAATGAATGTGTTTGTCTTTAAGATTTGAACGTATTTTAACTGAATCTGTTTGTCTTAAAAATATCATGAACATACTTAGATAAAATTAATGTTTGTCTTAAAGATATGAACGCACTTTTTAACTGAATCTGTTTGTCTTAAAAGATATCATGAACGTATCCTTAATTGAATATCATCACTAACGTATTTTTATCCGGACGTGTTTCTTTACAAATTTCTTTACAATTTTCTTATTTGTTCTTAAGAAAATCATCTCGACCGTACTTTTAAACAGAATGTCTTAACTTATGTTATCGTGAACGTACCTTTTAAATTACTAATGTTATCACGAACGTACGTTTCAACGCGCTTGTTCTTTATAAAGTCATCACGAACATATTATCCAAGTGAATGTCCTTCATTACTAATGTTATCATAAACGTACAGCTCAGCAAAATATGTTTGTCTTTAAAATGATCATGAACATGTCTTTAACTGAATATTGGTGTCCTTATATTATTTACATCATCACAGGCGTATTTTCGACACACACGCGTCCAGATACAATCATAAATGCACCGATGCAATGCTCGTATATATACTTGTTGAAGATTGAAATCGAACTGTGCCCACCGGGGTTTATATATTTATCATCGACATGATGAACTTCGTGATCCACATTAGCATGATTATTCGATTATAGTAATGGCAAATGGGATAACAACAAATAACATCATATCAATTACAATACTAATTATACATCTATTACGAGTACCACAGCACTAATGGCATTGAAGACCGTAATGATACCGACATTACAATAGAGAGGGATACTATGGCAACAAAGGATGGTGAATGCGGCGGTGACTACGGTTGTGGTGATGATGATGATGATGGTGATGATGATGATGATAATTATTATGATGATGATGATGATGATGATGATGATGATGATGATGATGATGATGATGATGATGATGATGATGATGATGATGATGATGATGATGATGATGATGACGACGATGATGATGATGATGATGATAATTATGATGATGATGATGATGATGATGATGATGATGGTGTGGTGATTATTTTAAAAACAATAAAATGATGAAAAAGCATAATATATGAAAAATCATCGTATCTAACAAACAATAATGATAACGCAAGTGATATGTATGATAAAAATATGACGGTAATAGTACAAACAATAGAGATAATGTTAATGACAAGAAGAACAGCAATAATAGGACCGTAATAATGATAATGATAACAACAACAACAACAATAATAATAATAATAATAATAATAAAATTAAATAATAATAATAATAATAAAATTGAATAATAATAATAATTATAAAATTAAATATTAATAATAATAATTATAAAATCAAATAATAATAATAATAATAATTATAAAATTAAATAACAACAACAATAATAATAATAATAATAATTAATAATAATAATAATAACAATAATACTAATAACAATGACAATAATAATAATAATAATGATAATAATAATAATAATAATAACAGCAATAACGTCAATACTAATCCCACTAATAATAACAATATGATGATGAGGTGATGATAATGATGACAATGAAAGTAATATTGTAGTAAAAGTAGAGTAATAGTAGTAGAAGTTGGAGTAGTAACAGCAACAGCAACGACAACAAAAATAATAACAACAATAGCAATAATAATAATAATGCTGATGATGATGATACAACTAAAAGTTCAAGATAATAATAATAATGAGAGCAATAATAATAATAATAATAATAATAATAATAATAATAATAATAATAATAATAATAATAATGATGATGATGATAACATTAATAAGATAGTAACAACAAAACATAACAATATAAAACACCCAAAAACATATATTATATATATATACATATATATAATCAATATTAACACAAATCATAATAATAATACAAATGGCTATATTATAAAGCCACTAATAATAATGAAAATGATAAAAAGAAAACAATAATAATGAGCAACAATAGTAATAATGATAATAACACCATAAACTGCTATGACGTCGATGAGAATCCCCACAGCAATTAAGCACCATAACCGTAGTGACACAAAGAGAAGGAATGATAAGGCGATATGCGCATAAATCAAGGCCCATCGACGACAGCCGTGACTTGACGCATGGCTGCCCTCCTGAAGGTGTTTGTTCAGCACAGGATAAGAGGCGAAGCCCGAGCACGTGGTGATTTCATGGTCAGGCTACCGTGACGTCCTGACACCCCCTCCCCGCCCCGTCCTAGCCCCGTTCTCCTCTATAGAGCTTTGGCCAAACCCCCAGGCCCTGCCCCGTTCCTTACCCCTCTCCTCCTCCCCCTCCTATTCTTCCTCCCCCTCCCTGCCACCCGCTCTTCGTACGATGGCCACCAGATTGTAACAATGGATTTATATGCGCAACGTAATTTATTTCTTCCGGTGGGAGGCCATTTTTGCTCATTAATGTTTGAACTAGTGGGTGGCTTTGCTAATTTCCTGATTCCCTCGCGCAACAGACAGCTCGGTCCTAACAACTATATTTATGAATTATTATCTGTGTGATAAACATCTCTCAGATGTACGAGCGCCACTTAACTGTATGAGTTTGTTGTAAACTACATAAAGCTGAGATTACGTGTGCATTTTGAATGTGCTGGACAGTCGGTGGGTTGAACTGTGCAGCAGAAGGAGCAGCAACAGAGCGGGCCAGGCTACGTGCAGGGGGATGGATGGGTGCAGCAGAGGGGCGTGACTCCATATTCTATTGGTTAATTTGAGTCACCCACACCCGCTGAACACACGGCTGCCTCGCTCGCTGCCTCGTCGTTGGCACCCTCGCTCATCCGGCGCTCGTCTCCCAACACCTTTCCTTCGCAGATGCTGGAGAGGCTCCTTAACGCCTCTTCCATCCCCGTCACGGTCTTGGCGCGGGTGTGTCGCCTGCAACAGCCTGCATCCGCTCACACACGGCCCAGTTTCCGCCTCTCCCCCACCCCCCGCGAAGGCGAGTCCACGCCCGCGAGGTATGTCTCGTGTCATTAATAGGTCAAGTTCATTGCACAGATTAAGGTCGATTAAGGTGAATGTTAAGCTTCGTCTACATTCATTGCCGAGCTTTGTCTACATTCATCACAGAGGTGCATTTGGACATCGAATGATGCGTGGTGCCACTACGCTTTCCTCGCGACTAGAAATAATGCTGAACTTTACCGTATTCTCCGTCATAACATGACACACCTCGCTTTCTGCCAGCATATTCAGGCAGCTGATGATGTATTATACCAACAAACACAGATATACATACAATATCTCTCTCTCTCAAACACACACACACACACACACACACACACACACACACACACACACACACACACACACACACACACACACACACACACACACACACACACACCGCCGTGAGCCTCATCCCACTATCACGTTCGCTCGAGTAACAATCCCTTCTTCACGTCCCACTACAGTTCGTACAATGTCACTCGCATCATCCCTTCCTCACGTCGACCGCAAATCCAGCTCCGCCGCCGCACGATCGTCACCAGCGTCTCGTATACGTTACCATTCAGTCATCACCCTCGCCTTTAACACAAAGCTGCTGAGTCAACACCACCTGAGCAACATCAGCAAAATGCGCCAGCTACAACACCATGCATTATAACTGCCCCAACACAGTTCACATTCCCCACGGAAACACCAGTCCAGGATTGACAAAAAAAGAAAGAAAGAAATGGAAAACAAAAACCCTACTGATCACTTGAGCCCAATAAGAACTACTTCCATTCACTGATGCGGCTGAAAGTAATCCCTTTTATCATTTCTTATTATTTTTTAGTTTCCATTGCCCCTGCTGATGTCCCCTATAATGCAGACTGAATTAAAAACAAAACTATACAGCTAATAAAGAGCGGTTTAATGGGACATCGATATTCGGAAGTGGGAATAATGATGAAAATGATAATAATAATAATGATGATGGTGATGATAATGGTGGTGATGTGTTTATCATAAAATAGTGATAGCGATGAACAATGTTACGACTGATACTATGACGAAATAAAAATTTAAAAAAATATATAATGATAGCTATGTCAGACGACAATCCTAAAAATAATAAAGGCTTAAGAAAGAACAAACAAAAATGAAAACCAAAATCGAAATGGACCATCATAAAACAAGGAAAAAATAAACTCGTGATCGACAAAGAAACGAACTACTGTCTTTCTTCTAAAATATATAAAATCTAAACAGAAAGCAAGATCAAAGGCAAGCGAATGAACAAAAAGAAAAAGAAAAATCACAGAGCGGCCAAAGACGTACGAGTTCCGAAACTGCAAGCACCCAAGAACAACATGGCGTGTAAATTATCTGCAACATTCCAGCTCGTGTATTTGTCATCACGGCCAATATTTTTTCTCGATAAACGTCGTGGGTAGAGGTGAACCCGAGCCCAGGATCCCCCTTTGAAAAACATCACCGTGCCAAGCGTGATTTACTTTGGAAAACTTACCCTGCCGACTCCCGAGCTTTGTAATTGCGAGGTAATACGTGGATAAATACACATGGTTGTCTGGCTCCCGTCTAGTAAAGAAGCAGGGAATCATTTACCATGTGAAATACCGCCCGCATGCATTTCGCTCGTAAACTGGAAGAAGAATTACCTGCCGTAAGCTACCTACTGCTTTCTTGAAATGGTGCGGCCTCTCTGCGCCCACAGAATCCTAAATGAACCCCTCATCTCGGAAAATAAAACCGTTATCCATACGGAACTTTATACTTGGCTGTGTGCAATTCTCAACCTAAAATAAAGCTTACTCCACACGGTAAAGCTGAAGGCAAAATCACTGTAAACCTGTCGAAAAGTACCTCGCAATTTCCCCAGACGTATTTTCTCGTCAGGAAAATCGCGTTTACGCTCATCACTTTGTTTTGAATGATCTTTTATACTGAATTCAGTTTTCTATCACCACCATATGGTCTTATCTTTATGTATTGAAAACGAAAGATGTCAACATCATTCAACTCAACGCCAAAGTCCGGCCGCCACGCTTACACTATGATCAGAGCTCCAACGCCTACATCCTAACGCGTCACTGTCCCAAACAACACTGCCTCTCGCCAAGACCGCGACCTGCTCCCCGTGCCCGGCTCGGCCACTCGCGGGGTTGCCACTCGGCCCTTAAGATGGCCACGGCGTTCAGACATACCTTCTCCGAATGGCAACTCAAGATTGTCATTCGTAGAAAATTGCAAGCAGGGAGGAAATTCAAGCTCATGCCAGGCAGGCACCAGAGAAAAATGCTTGCTTTCTCTCTTTAACGCATTACAAGACAATTACCTCATATGCTAGGATAAAATTTCTGGGTGTGTTTTATGCTTAGGAAATGCCGTTGTGTCAACGGCATAGATATATCACAGTATATGCCAGTGTTGTACGAGTGGCCGCCCATCCCCTCGCTGATGCATGTTTATTATCATAAGAGGTTAGTGTCGATTATTCCAAAATCTTTCAGCCAAGTCTTGCGGGGACGACTGCCAAAGCTAATCGTAAATTGCTCGAAAATTAAATGTTTAGCGTTGGGCGTAATCCAATATGTAAATGAAGAAGAAAATAATCTCATGAGAAGACAAGGAACAACTTTTTTTCTACCGGTTTCCATGCATCACTCATCGTTCCAATGATCGAACGCATGAAATAAACTTTAAATGATGAACATTATGGTAGATAACATAATGGACATTACGAGCTAAGCATCAGTACGGTGTTATTATGCTCTACCGCTGGGCGATGGAGGAGATAGAACGAAGTAGATTAAGTTGATAAACAAGGAAACGGAGGTACTAAGCGTGTTTGGGAATATAAATTTGTGTTGCACGGTAAACTAGCGAGAAAAAAGGTGATTTGATAACATATAATATAGTTTAGTCCTGAAATCAGATAACAGGCAGCGGGCTGAAATTATGCAAATCCAAAAATCAGTTGGTAAATAAATACAGGGAGAAAACCTCAAAACACAGAGCGTCAGTAGCGCCGGCAGCACAAACATTACAATGTGACATTAGCTGATAACATAAATGGAACGGAATCCTTTCATCTGATCAAATCAGTGATCGACCTTCAGTGTAAACCCATACTCTTCCAAGACTCAAAAACAAGAGGTAAAAAAGAAAAAAAGAAAAAAGAAAAGCGAAAAAGCAA
>NC_061821.1:40760966-40763466 GCF_019202785.1 Penaeus chinensis | reverse complement strand
TCTCCAAAGGGGCTGAGGGAACGAAAAACCGCCTCTCCGCAGAAGCCAATTACCCTGATTGAAAGGCACACTTTAGTCGCGTCTGGTTCTCATCAGGGGTATTCGTAGGCCGGACTCGAGCCCCGACATTTTCCGGACAGTAAACGGCAGTATGCAAATAAAATCTTCCCACACTTACAGCATGTTCCTCCATTGCATAAATATTATATAAATCTAGCTTTATTAGTACAAGCCCTTCGTTTTTTCATTGTAAGGCACGCCCGTTAGCATACGAAGCATTTTCTTTACAGGATACTTAAATAACGAAGCTGCTCTTTTAAAATGACAGAAATACAAAGTAAATAATACGGCGAGAAGCCCAATTTCCCATAAAGTGACGATCGTCCTGCATGAGACGCAGAGTAAACATGGTGTCGAGCCGTTCCATCCCTCACGCAGTTAGTCATCTGATGGTTACCTGCAAACTCTGCAAACACCACCACTAAACATCCGCGCACCATTATTTCACTCAACCAAGACGTTAACATTCTCTCAGATAATTAAGATTCGTGTTATTCAAGCTCGTTAACGTCTAAATGCAAATATGAGATTAACACTATGGAGTTCATTTAGCGCATTGTCAACATCGCAGAACGACGACCTATTGTTTACCGTCCACGAGCCAAATAAGGCGAGAGATCTTAGCACGAAGAGGGCAGGCCGTGCGCATGCGCGATGTTCGTTCCCTGCTCCCGCTGCGACACGCTTTCCACTGGCTTGGACTTCATATTTTCATACCTGATTTGAATATACAGGTGAAATTACCAGGCTGGCAGCTGTGTAGAAGTAATAACCTATTGAATATATAATTATTTTAAACAATGCTATCGAACAATATTTAGAAATAAATGGCAACAAAGATTCAACAAATAAAAACCTACAGTGAAGAACGAAACTTTTCGGTACAAGGCAAGGGCAGGTAATTTTGTACAGAAGCTTGTAATTCGCTGATAGCGCATATTATATCATTCATACGCCCCTCTTGGCCGCTTTCGGAACGCCTCCTCCCCCCGGCCCTTCTTGTCTTGTTTGTTTTGAATCTCATTGTTACTTGGGGCAACCAACACCTTGGCTATAATTTACGGCCAGAACCTATTTACTTATCTGGCCCATATTGGGCGCTGGTGGAGAATACCCATTTCTTTACAGACATTATTCATTCTACCAATTCTAATGTCCTATAGCGACAGAATTATGGACTTTCCCTTGAAATAACAATGCGCATGTACATTTCTTCTAACTGAATCCAAAGACCTGTTGGAGAGAAATTCTCTCGAAGTTAGTAAAGTTAAAGGCTCCAAGAGGGCGTGAAGGCACACCCTCCTCGAGTTATTTTCTTAACATAGGCATACTTGCCGTCCCTCCGCCCTGTCTGTCTGTCCACGCAGCGATTTGTCTAGCAGAGTGTGACTCAAGCTTGGTGTCGCTCCAATACTAATTGGGGGTTTGTCTGTTGGCAGGTGCGTATATTTGTGTTTAGCTCAAGTACTTAAGCAGAGTCGCGCAAAAAGTACATATATATATTCCTTACACACACACACACACACACACACACACACACACACACACACACACACACACACACACACACACACACACACACACACACACACAGTTGTATAGTATGGCTGTGCGTACGTTTTCCTCCTCATATTCTTTCTATCTTTGCAACCGTACTTATAAGTGAACACACAAACCGGAGTACTATTGGATTACAGTTAAAATTCCTCAGTTGCAATAATAACATTGATTTCAATATTCCACTTCTGTTATTGAAATTTCGTGTTGTCTCCCAATGGTTACAAAAGCGAGACCTTCGCCTCTGCCGACGAGGTGCTGAGGCATTTATCCCGTCCGTGAATCATCGGTTTGCACTCAGGTCAACGCATAGCAGCCTGTAGTGGGAGTTCCATAGAAACGACCCTGTGCTTTTATCCAGATTAGTTTGTGTGGGGCAAAAAAAGCCGGTCTTGGGGAAGAAAACCAAAGAAATATATCATTTTTGCCGCCAGTGCTTTGCCGTACGCATTCGCAGCTGATACCACAGTCCTTTTTCCATTGCCGTTCCTTCTCATTTTCAACTTAACGTGTTTTTTTGTTTTTGTTTTAAGTCCCACTTATCAAGATATTTTAATGCAACTTAGATCTTGGTTTCACTTTGGATATAGCGTATCTTGTTCCGCCTTTTCATGATTAAAATTTTAGATACGGAACACACGAAGCTTTGGATTTTGAAACAAATGGGCAAAGCAGAGCGACAAATGCAAGGCAGTGTCCCTCCATCTTTGATGTCTGGAAGCTCCCCTTTTAAGGACTTTTCCTCGCGTTTTGCTTTCCAAGGTGACAGAAATTGAAATGAATCATTATTCTTCCGAGCTGAAGGGTAAACTAGAATTAAGAGAATCTTAACAATTTCTAAAACCTTCCCATTTTCATTCCTAATCCGGTAACGCACGAGCTA
>NC_061821.1:40753466-40755966 GCF_019202785.1 Penaeus chinensis | reverse complement strand
TTTTCATTTTGTTTTGGTTCTTCTTCTTTTTCATTTTGTTTTGGTTCTTCTTCTTTTTCATTTTGTTTTGGTTCTTCTTCTTTTTCATTTTGTTTTGGTTCTTCTTCTTTTTCATTTTGTTTTGGTTCTTCTTCTTTTTCATTTTGTTTTTGGTTCTTCTTCTTTTTCCTCTTGTTCTTGTTTCTCTTCCTCTCCTCCTTCCCCTCATCCCTCCGCGCCCTCTCAACCTCCATCTCTTCCTCGAGCAGCCATCCCTAACCTCATCCCTCCCCTTTCGAAGCAAGAAAAGACCCACGGAAATTCTCGCCGGATGCTTTTAAGGCATTTGTTATCAACTCCCTCGTAGGAGCCTGTTATTGGATCAACTTTAAATGGGGTTCTAATCCAATTATGGGAGGCGGAACGTCTCGTGGATCAATGGGCCGACGACCACAAAGAGGCCTTGCAATCAGCTGATAGGCCTAATGAATTTTAACTGAAGGAGTCTGGAAGGAAAGGAAAGGGGAGGGAGGGTAAGAGAGGGAAGGGGAGTGGGAAAGGAGGAAAGGAGCATGAGGGGGGGGGGGGGAAGGTGATGGGGAGGTTGTTTACCGTGTCTTCAGGGTTAATCCGAGGTAAGCCGTTCATTTTCGATGATGTGAAGTCAGCTTAATTCTGGGGAGGAATTCTCCAGGATTTTCTTTTCATTCAGCTATTTGCTTTGGATATATATAATGCAGTAATTACAGTTTAAATCATAAATGAACTGTTTAGTCGGCCTTATGATTTATAATTAACTGACCGAAAGCGTAGATATTCAAAAGAGAAATTAATGTACCTGGCTATCGTTGTAAACCAAAGCTACCATACCACCTATTTCACAGTACATTTGCCATCCGCAACTGCTCATAAATGGCCATTACGTATGTGCCTTTTCCGTGTTCATAATACTGTATGAACCTAATAAACCTGTCAAAATCAAAGCTACTCAATTGATGAATAATCTGTCACAAATCAGAGTACCTCCACTCAGCACATTTATCAGTCGGGCGCATCGGTCATGGGATTTCCAACAAGCGACCATTCACAGTCAGCCCATCAGTCACTCAGTCAGTCACAACGGCCACATCATAACGCATCGACATCACATCACACCATCATCCCCATCCTTACTCTGAGCATCTTGTGTGTCCCAAACAGGTGTTCTGTGAATAGTTCAGGATGACTTCCATGGGGGTTAATCATACTGAGGTTCTCCAAGCCACGTGTTTCGTGCACTTACAAACACACCCTAAAATCTGCGTTAACAAGTATTCTAAATCGAGTTAATATCTAATGTCCACGTGAGAAGAACGATGTTAATCTGTGACCTTTTCGTCTTTATGTAGGGCTGTAGGGCTGATTATAACAACATATAACAAAAGTTCTCTAAAAAAATAATAATATACGTAAATATTCCCCTCTCTCTACAATATAGATAAAAATGATCTTCCAAAAAAAGGAGCGAAAGAGAGAAAGAAACAAGGAAAGAAAGAAATCAATGCCATTCAATCTACCCTTTCAACTCATGTGTTTCAGTTAATGACACCAGAATGCGCGACGCTAAATAAATTAAGGCCCGACCTGAGAGTTATATATCGCCCTCCCGAGACGCCGAGAGTCCTCCCTAACCAAAATTCATGTTCTTTTCCCTTGTATTTTGGTCCATCGGGTTGTTGCAAATTCGAAACTCTCTTTTTTCTCTCACTTTTCATAGTTTATTATTCTCAAAGGGCGAGGACCTTGAGGTTAAAACAGACAACACCTTTCATAACTTACACAGTTCTCTTTTTTTTTCCTTTACGGTACACTTGGATTTATCTTCCTTGCTTTTCTTTTCTTTCATTTTTCCTTATATAAAAATAATCCCTATTCGCCCTATTTTCTTCACCTCCGGGCACCCACTTTCCTCCCTAATCTGCCACCTTCCTCACATCACTTCTCTCGCCTCCACAGTGCCATTCACTCTGCAGAGCACCTCCTCCCTCCCTCCCTCCCTCCCTCCCTAACCGGTGCTACCGTCGCCCCTCAAACCGGGATGATCCTCCGAAGAAGAAAATAAACTAATCATGACTTCTGGACCTTCCCTCGTCCTCTCTTGGTGAGCCTTAAGTGTACTAGTAACTTTCGTTCTTTTTTCTTTTCTTTTTCTTGTCAACTGTCTTTCCTTTTTTCCCGCGTTTCTTTCGTTCGTTGTCGTCTGGATCTCTTTTCTATCTCCCCCTTCTTCTCTTCTTTCCTTTCTTCTTCTTCTTTTTCCTCAATATCCCTCTCCTAATGAATGACGTTTGAATCACATCACCCCTCACCCCGGCGGAATGAAGATCGCTTCCTTGACAAAGGTCACGCTTTCGTATCCCGTCTATCACACGCTAAAAGGGCAAGTCAGCAGGAAGAGAAGATGCATGGCTTATACTTATGAACAGAACTTAGAAGCAGAACTGTAAACCAGCCAGTATAACGAACAGAACCTTTTGTCGGA
>NC_061821.1:40745966-40748466 GCF_019202785.1 Penaeus chinensis | reverse complement strand
AACTATTCATCTATCAATCTATGTATATTTATATGGAGAGAGAGAGAGAGAGAGAGAGAGAGAGAGAGAGAGAGAGCGCACGGAAACAAGCACAAGATCCTGGGCAGTAGGATCCATGCGTTGCAGTCAGTTAAGGAAAGAGAGGAGCGACCAAACAGGCGAAGAGGCGAATAGGCAAGACGGCAGCCAAGCAGATATGTCGTCACAAGCAGATCCAAGTAGTTAGGCAAGCCGGCGCGTAGGGAAGCAGGCAAGCAAGCGAGTCAGCAGGCGGTCAGGCGGGGGAGACCGGCGAGCGAGGAGGCAATTGGAGAGGCCAAGCAAGCAAGCTACAAAGAGACATGCGACGAGGCAAGCAGCAGGCAAGCATTAAATTCCACAACAGCAATATGGGTCAGTCGTGGCCCCCTCAGAGCCGATGCCGCCAGCCTTGGTCTTAAAAGCGCATTGCAAAGCTCCATTTTGTGTGAGACTTTGTGCATAGCTGTGAATGAGTTCTTCGCGTGCCATCGTGGCCTGTAATACAACGCGGCCAGGAATGATTGCATGAATGATTGATAACATTAATCTTGTATACCGTCGGCTTCTCTTCCGCTACGCTGCCCGCGGTGCCTTTACTACAACGACCACCTTCATGCTGACCCTCCCTGAGCGCCCACGACACGCGCTACAGCGAGGGCGGCCCCGAGAGGCGACTCTCCTACACAAAATAATTGCGCCCGCTTTAATCAAGAAAAAACGCCGGTCGATTTTCGCTGATTTCGCAACCGGAAAGCGCCACGGCTCGCCCTGGATGCGGATGACACCGGCGTAAATGGGATTACGTGAGCGACGAGGCGACGCATGGCGGCGACGAAGAGCCCTCACTGTCAAGGTAATGCCTCGAGTCTCTTCCTTCGGGAAGTTTCTGGCTATCCCTAAAGGGCGGAGGAAACTTCTGGATTACTTCGTTCTGCTGATTCACCCGCCATCACCTGGCGTATGGAAAATCGTAAATCGTTTTCTTACCGAATTAGAGATTAAGCGGAAACATATTTAGAGGGGTCGAGGGCAGCGTTATTTCATCTGAAAGGACAACAGACTGAGTAATAACCGACATAAACTGAAATCAACACGGACTTAAACGCCAACCGAGACATGCAAGGGCCCATGCACAAATATTGAAGCTACCCAAACACTAAGGAAACACCCAAGCAAACATCCTCACCCTCTCACAATCAACACCCATTCACACACCATCACAGCACCGGAGCTAACAAGTACCTCAACACACAATACCCGCACATAGCAACGCTCACTCGTTCAAAACACCATAACATTGTGCCCTCCAATTAGACATCAAAGGGCCAGGGTGAACATTATCAGGTCGATGTGGCTGCATTATAGCTGCCTCGCGTGTGTCTGGCGTGATGGACACATTGAGTGCAGGCTGAGTGTCTCTACCCTCAGTGGCCTGACTGGGCTTCTCTACATCCAGTATGCCGTGGGGCGACTTTCTTGCTTCTGGGAGTCTATTTCCCACACCGTCTTAAATCCATACATGGCGACGCATTTCTCACACGGCCCAAAAGCTTTATGCTGCGGGTAAAAGGTCTCAGCTTACCTTGAGGCCCGCTTCTTCTGAGTCTGAATATCTCTATCCCTTCTTTGAAGACGGGAGACACTGGGTGTCTTAAGCCCAGGATCGAGGCGAAGCTTGCTTAGGCGGCACGCTAGAATTTTTGTTTATGTTGACGTTCATCGCTCAAGATAACCCTTTTTATAAGGTGTCGAGCCTTGTAATATGAGCATTTCATCGCGGACACATCCAGTCAGAGGCAGTTCTCGAATACCTGCTTTACTAGCCAACTTGCCATGAATAATTGCAGAAACAATGCTCGTAGTTTGTAGAAGATATAACAAATTCTCTTTTGACAATCCTAAATCATCGAAAATTCTGATTAGGCTCAGGGAGAGGACATAGCGTGAGCCTCAAAGACTGTCTTTCACCTGCTGTGTAAACATACATTTTCTTATATATTTTCTTATATTTCTTACATAAATTATATCTATCATCAAAGTAGACGCAGTAAGGAGAGGATTTACATTTTTTCTTTGCTCGGCGCAGCTCTCACAGTATACGAAGTATCACAAACGGAACGTGGACTCGGAATCCAAAAAAATGAGTCGAGAAAATGAAGGAGAGAAAAGAAGAAAACTCACCGGTTACCTTTCCTTATGAACCCATTAATCACTCATTAAGTGCTGCTCATACTTCCGGCACGCAGGTAGAGCAGCACTTTGAAGATCTAGTTAGAGTGGGGAAATCGAATGAAAGAAAATATTGTAATGGGACTCTACTTGCTCAATATATCGGTGAGAGACATAAAAGGAACATCAAAGCCTCTGCCGATGGATGAAGGAAGACTGAAACGTGCTCAACGTTTTCCTTAAATTTCTTTAAAGAAAAACAGCCGGCAGAAAAGAGGCCGCGTTTTCATTTCACTGTGGCATAAGGCCA
>NC_061821.1:40723466-40725966 GCF_019202785.1 Penaeus chinensis | reverse complement strand
AAACACAGACGGACAGACAGACAAACAGACACACATACACAAAGGAGAAAGAACAAAGAACACACACAGATAGATAGCCAGATTGTTCTATAGAACGAGAGAGAGAGAGAGAGAGAGAGAGAGAGAGAGAGAGAGAGAGAGAGAGAGAGAGAGAGAGAGAGAGAGAGAGAGAGAGAGAGAGAGAGAGAGATTGATAGATAGACAGACAGACAGATAGATAGATAGATAGATAGATAGATAGATAGATAGATAGATAGATAGATAGAAAGAGAGAGAGAGAGTTGGTATTCAAGCGCCGGGAGCAGATAGATGACGCACGCAGGTCATTAACACTCCCTCCCACAAATTACCAATAATTACCTACCAATGAGGCAGACTTAACGGCATCCAGATCCCGCCATTTACGCTCACGAATAGTTTAATACTGGAGACTCAACTGAACTGAGAATCAATCCACTAATTTCCATTTCGTTAAAGAGCAAACACGCACGAAATAAGAGTCTATTACGTATATAATCTCGAGAACTGAGTTAATATTTCTTCACGACTAGCAACACTGAAGAGACTGTTTACCTCCTCGTGCAACACGACGACAAAGCACACGCTATATCAAATACAGCACATTTCCGAGAGCAAAAATCCGCGATACATCAACACAAACATGTTGCGTCATGTGAAGGAGAGGGTCGACATAGCAGGGGGCGCTACAAGCTGCTCGGACATGCAAAGGGAGCATCACCAGATACATTTATGACTAAAATAAGCATGAAATTACTTAGTCATTGCCACGAGTGCCTGAGCTAGTTTCCCTCGGATACGTCAAGCGGAAAGCGGAAACGGAACCGAATTTCAATCTGTCCATTTTGCACCGGCGTTGCACACGACGTTTGTTCAAATTATGATGAAGTCACCCACTTGGTCCGTTCGCATAAAATTGATTAATAGTGATGAACGCTGGGCCCTTAAATCAGAATACCTTCCGTCTGTTTGATCAGCATCTGCGGGAGATCTGTATATACCAAATGTCTGGATTTCATTATAAATATTGACCGAGCAATTGCCAAGGGGAAAGCGAAGAGGTTGAATGAAAGAGGGAGGCAAGAGCAAGAGATTGAGTGTTGGTTCCTCGATGGAGGAAGGACTGAAACAGACACATTCTCAGAGACAAACACACATGCGCAAGGAGAGAGAGAGAGAGAGAGAGAGAGAGAGAGAGAGAGAGAGAGAGAGAGAGAGAGAGAGAGAGAGAGAGAGAGAGAGAGAGAGAGAGAGAGAGAGAGGGAGAGAGAGAGAGAGAGAGAGAGAGAGACTAAACTTACTAAAAATGCATGGAATTCACCTACACCCGAATAAAGAGCAAAATCCCTGATAAAACAGGTGCCAATACATTTCCGTGCCGAGGATGCTCCCACCGGCCAGCCCACCCTCCACCCGCTAACATAGTGGCGAGGTCGGCCAACATGTCCAACCCAAACGGCGGACTCACGCAAGTCTGGCTGAGGATTCGCACCAAATATGTTCCATTTATCTGCGCACGCCATAATGAATTCCTCGATGTGTGCGCGTATTTCCGTGCTGATGCTGTAACTAAAGTGTGTGTCTGCCACTGGACGGCGCCATTTGTCTCGTCTCATGGGGCGTGTTCGGTGGTGCCGCGGAGTGCACGGCCTGGTCTAGGGAGCTTCGCAGTTCTTGCCATTGCCCCATGCCGGATGCTGAGATTTCACGGAGATGTTTCGTATGTATCATTCGTTGACATTCAGATGGAGATCATAACGAATTTTACTTCGAGAATGAACATAAGCTGTCTGTAAAGGGTTTTGTCATAGGCGTGGTAGAAATATAATGGCTGAACTGTGTTTGTTGTGCATCACGCATGTCCCTGTGGACCATCCGCTGACTAAAGGCAAAATGAGAAACAAATCAACGTGCACAACCAGCACTCGTCCCCCCATTCAAAGACGCAAACGAGCGCCACACCTTCCCGACCACAGCGCTCCTTCGCCTCCGTTGCCCACCACACTTACCACAATTCACACTACATAACGCCTGGCTGATCGACCACGAGCCACAAATCAAGCAACAGTTCCTCATCTAGCGGAGGCAGGTACTTACATCATCGTTTATGTGACCATTAGCGAGCATGACGCATCGGCAAAGAGATTGCGGCCAAAGAGAGTTATGAGAGATTAATAATCAGATTTATTGTGCACGTTTCTCGCACGAGAGTGATCAATGGTTCCCCGAGGACGCATCTAATGGCAAGGCGTTCATTGGGTATTTTGTGATTACATGGTGAGACTTACAAGAGCGAGTGCTGATCACACGCCCGCGAGTGGACGCCAATGACAAGTGGGTGTCATTAAATGCAGTTTATAACCGAGAGAAGCGAGTCCAGTGTGCAAGCAGGTAAATGATTCTAGCGGTTTATCTGGCACTGATTTATGGTTACTTGCATTAGAACGTGTATCTTCAAAAAGAAAAAGAAAACAACACAAAT
>NC_061821.1:40700966-40705966 GCF_019202785.1 Penaeus chinensis | reverse complement strand
GAGTGTCCTAACTGCTGTGCTTGCTGTAACAATTTGTCACCATACATCAGCGCAGCGGGAGAGCCCCTGCCCTGGCCACCGCCCGGCACAATGAATGAGGCTCAGCGTGACAGCGGAATATATTACAGCTTGCTATCATGCTCTGTCTAAACAGGCAGATTGTTTGTCCTCCATGTCTTATTGTGCGATCCGATGCCATAATTGGCTTCTGATATAGCAGCGCATTAGTGCCTAGAGTTATGGGAGTGGAAGGGACCGTATCATTCTAGCAATCTACTATTTTTTTCTTAAAGACCAGACCGTTCATCCTTGTCAAGATTATCTTCTACAGTTAGTTACGGAAATAAAAAGAAACTCTCTCGCAGAGGAAAATTCGGGAGAGAACACATATTAAGAAGGAAAATCTACGACTAAAGAAAATGTAAAGGATTCCGATGCTTCGTCTAACTAATGGTGGAAAGAGAGAAGCTGGTACATAAATTCTGAGCAAAAGAAAACATATTCGCGGAGAAGACACTTATTTTTTCCAGGGGTTCGAAAGAGCAAACTTTACGAATATAGCTAAACGTATGAAGTGTTTCACATGTGGCGGAATCGAAGCACGACCCCAGTCACTCTTTTTATGGCCATTCCAGTATCCTAGACGATTAATGATGTCGAACTTAGTTGTAGTTACACATTCAAATTCAAAAGCTATTGACAGCGGTATGTTGCAAATCGAAATTAAAGACCGAAGAAAAACAGCAGCATAAAGTACTGTTGCAATAAAGCGCCAAGAGTAATTGTGGCAATGCATAAAGTACACTAGAAGTACACATTACTCTCAAGAAACAAACCACTTTTCTGGGAAGTGAAAAAACGCACGTCGTAAGTAAGTCCGGGAGAGCACAATCTTTAGTCTAACTTGTGGACATTTTTATCCGGGCCGTGACAGGGAAAAATAAACCATTGTGTATAAATGAGATAAAATCTGGTCCCCTTCGAAGTTGGAAATGAAATTAGAAACAAAAAAGTTTCCGGAGACTAATTTGAATTGTAGATAGCGGAGGCGGGGGCACCAAGCAGCGAGCCTGGAATGAGCATCTGCTGAATTTAATTTTACACTAGTATGTACACTTTGCATAGCCTGAATACGCTTTGCATGTTGTAGCCAAAGACCCAAGCGGCGATATGTGCCCATGTATATTCCTAATTCAGCCGTGAATACCGCGTGAATCAATAACTGAAGAGTGAACGACGATGGTAACACGGCAATGAAAACGCAGGAAGGTTTCCCAAAGATTTTGCGCTGTATTTTGTCCTCATTTCTGCGTTCTGTTCCCGCTGACCTGGGAATCCGGAGCGGTCGCAGTTGGCCGATCGCATTTCACTACGTCAGCGCGGCGAAATCACAGGGCAAACGTGTTTAATGGAACACTTACTTTGTGCAGCAGAACTGGCGGTTATATATTACGGCGGTAAATTGCAACGAATAGCTTAATTTTATATATCTAAGTCATGTCCCTTGATAGCACAGCTACAATATATTAGCTTGAAGGGCTGGAACGAAAAGATGAAAGTGGAAACTAAGGTCGAAATGAGATGAAATTCGATAGATAATGCCAAGGTAGCTTCGAGATAAGCTGACTGCAGCCAACGGACACAAGGAGTGGGGTCACGGGGTCACACGTCTGAACAAGTGTAAGTGTGCCTGAAACTGCATGGAAATATATCTACATACGTACATCTGCACTAATGTACATAGCGTACACTGGTGCAGGTGTAGAGGCCAAGAACAAAATGATCAGGTAGAAATGCGTTTCCAGACATCAAAGAAGTCATTCATCACTCTATTGTAAAATGACAGAGAACGCCTCCCTCCGAAAAAAGTGTTTTTGTCTCGCGGCTGCCACGGGGCTGGCGGCCGTGCCGACAAGGCAGCCGTGACACGTCCTCCGTGCCACAAAGGACCTGCAGGCCGTGACAACAAGGTCTTGCAGTATAAAATTCCAGACGAGTTGTAAGAACTCTAGCAAGCTCACGCACAGTCTTCCAATACTTTGTTATCATATGCTCTGCTATTTCTCTTTCGTTACACTAGTGTCGCTGGAGGGAGGTAAAGGAGAAAGAAAAAGAGGAAGACAAAACTTTATTTCTTTCTTAAACTTCAGCTTACATGAGTTTACACAGATAAATCTCCTCTGACGATGAGGTAACATGAGATAATACAGACCGGCCCTCTGAAGGTCCTGCAGCATGACGACATTGTATGAACTTCTGTCGGGGAGCTTAAAACAAACTCCCCGGCCACACGCGCTCCTTGCACCCCGTCGCCAGCCCCTTCCTCTCCCTCCCCTTCATATCCTTCCCACAGACCCTTGGTTACCAAAATTCAACATAAAAAGTCGGTGAATCAAAGAGAATTAATGAGTTTGTGTGTCACGCGACGTCTGGAGGTCCATTACTGCCCCTTCCCCCCTCCATCTCCCCTCCGCACTCTCTCGCATGCACGCAGCGTCACAGTCACTGTCACACTCGCCCACACACCCGCACACATGCACACACTACTAGGAATGTACCGGCGCCTATGTGGGTCCTAGAGAGGGAAGGACACAACCAACTCCGCAAAGGGCTCATGCCGTGCGATGTCCTATCGTTACCGGTGCATTTAACGCCATCGACCTTGTATGCACACACGAATAACATACACAAACATAAGAAATGGTAGATTATTTTCGTTACCCGTCCTTGAATGCACAGGTCAGGTCGAGCTTGTGTTCTGAAAGCGAAAAAAGTGACTTCATGCGAGGGAGCATAAAATATGAGGATGAACATTACGAATGCTTTTTGATAGACATCACGGCATAAACTCATAGCAGTTCCTTTGGGAAGTCAACAGACCACCGCAAAGGAACTTTTGCGCACTTCCTCTATAAATATTGACTGTGCAAAATTGACTCAACTATTGACGGCAGATTGACAGAGCTCTTCCTTGGGAAAAATCAGAATTTACAAAAGAGCGAAACTTCAAAAGATAATGCTACGGACAAAGGTAATGACAGGCTGAGCAGCACAAGCTTAAAATAACAGGCACATAATGGGCACGTGAGAGGTTCTCCGATCTCCGATTTGTTGGAAAAGTCTGAAGACGGCCTCTTCCCGGGCGAGGCGGTCCCCTGGCGCTCGGTACAAAACACCCGCCCTTCCTCATACTCAGCCACAGTGTGACCTCTTGCTCTCTTCATATTTCATATTCTCCAAGTTCCAGGCACTCAGCAGTGGACAGATCGACATCAGCAGCAGCCGGCACAGCCACCGACCTGGGCGTCGGACTTCAAAGGAATTGATTTATTCTTGCCGAAGGATCCGCAGTGAGACTGGTACACGCATAGACATACATCCCCACTCGCGACTGGACATACTCTTACACACTGACACAGTACTCGCTGGCTGACACGCAATCAAAGGTAACAGGAAACGCTATATGTCGTCAGATACACAAACACACGCACGTTTGATAATACCTATCTACCCACATACACTCGCGTACACATCAGGTGTCACATCTGCAGTTCCCTAATGGCCTCCTCGCTCGGCAGGACGTGGGCACAGGAGGCTCTTCGGTGCGCCCTGTAATTTCCTGCGAAGCCCCCGAGGAATTAAGTTCACAAAGAATTTCCATGCCATTACATCGAAATTAGAATACTAGTTCCGCGGTGAAGTAACATATGAGCTCCTGCCAAAGGGCGGCGGACACGGCGCCCGCCTTGTTTCCTCTTGTCACGTGATGACCTTCAGGTGTCGGCAAGATAAATAAACAAACATAAATACGTATCTTTATATCAAACACACATACATACACACACACACACACACACACACACACACACACACACACACACACACACACATATATATATATATATATGCATATACATATGCATATTTATATATATATATATATATATATATATATATATGCATATATATATATATATATATATATATATATATATATATATATGCATATATATATATATGCATAATATATATACATATATATATATATATATATATATATATATATATATATATATATATATATTTATATATATATAATATATATATATATATATATATATATATATATATATATATATTTATTTATTTATATTACACATATATATACACACATATAGATAATATATATATATATATATATATATATATATATATATGTTTATGTATATATATACACACATATATACATATACACATACACCCTCCACACACACATAAACACACTCACACACACACACACACACACACACACACACACACACACACACACACACACACACACACACACACACACACACACACACACACACACACACACACACAAACACACACACACACACACACACATATATATATATATATCATATCAGCACATTATACACATGAAGAGGAACGGGAAAGCGGAAACCGGAGGAAGAGGGGAGGGGGGAAGGGAAGAGAGAGAGGAGGGGAGAGGAGGGAACAGGAGTTGTGGGGAGAGAAGAGGAGAGGAGGGGAGGGGAGAGGAGAATAGGTGTGTGGAGGGAAAGGGAGGGGAGGGGAGGGGAGGGGAGGGGAGGGGAGAGGAGAGGAGAGGAGAGGAGAGGAAGGGGGGGAGGAGAGAGGAGGGGAGGGAAACAGGAGCGATAACACGGTGCATGCCAAGATCACCTGTTAATCCCCAGTTTGTTCTGGATTATCGCATGATATATTGTATGTTACTCTATGATAGCTTGGTGTTTATGTTCCGTGCATGTCTTAAATTTTTTGGAAATTACTTCGCTTAATAAGAAGGCGAATGAAAATTTGTGTTTTCCTTGACGTGAAAAAGAGAGCCGACGATTTGTTTTGTGTAAACCTAATTTTATCATATTGTCACAAGTGAATCTACTCGTCCAGATGTTGCAGCCGCCGACTCCCTCTGGCTGCCTCACCAAGCAAAAAAGGCCACACGTGCAGAA
>NC_061821.1:40673466-40675966 GCF_019202785.1 Penaeus chinensis | reverse complement strand
GTTCCTGTCGCCACTTTTACAGCCTGTTTACTTTTGATTACCTCCTTTGCCTTGCTTATCGCCCGCTCTCGGCCTCCTCCGAACGTCCCCATGAGTGCCGTGTAGATTAACATGGCTTTAACGCTCTAGAGTCAGTGGCGAGTGCCGCCAGATTTTATAATGTAGGTGTTATTACAGAAAACCTTTTATTTGCGTTGCTGTGATACATTTCAATGTTGAATATATTATCACCAAAATATTTTAAAAAGTGGGGTGATTTTTGTTCACTGAAATGCATAAAGCGCCAAGTGGGATACGATTCCATACCGTCAAAACTAATTGCCAATTCGATAAGTCATCAAGTTTTATATTATAATACTTCCAAAATATTCCAATCTTTTAATCCTTGCCTAAGTATTAAACACACCGGGCCGAACGCTACCAGTGCACAATAAATGAAGTGGAAAATAAATATAGCCATTATACTAAGCATATTCCGTGAAGAATATACATAGAACCAAAGATAAACTGAAAAGGGAGAGTGTACGTGAGCCCAGTCGGGAGGCAGCAATTCATACATTGAGTGTTTTCTTACGTTTTTGTTTGAGAGAAGCAGAAAGATGAAAAACCTTATTAGCTCATATACTGATATAAAAACAAAATTTGAACAGATAACGTTTAAGTGTTCTTGTGCGTTGTGGTTATCTACGCACAACACACACGACCTCATAAACATCAGATGTACAGATGGTCAACACGCACACTAGCGGAGATAAAGCTTGGCACCGCACTTGGCACACGAGCACGTTGTACTTTACGGTCATATACACCAGCTTACGAGCGGACACAGATCCTGCCTGACGCCGCTCGACTCAGCCGGACCCGATGGAGTTCTATGGAGGGGGGGGGGGGGGTGGAGGAAGCAGCTACCATTCCCATTGGAAATATCATCAGCTTGTAGCAGGTTATTTTATAATGATAACGCCATGTAAGAGTAATCAAATATAGCTGAAAAAGGCGGAATTCGCGGGGATGACAACCCTAGAATGAACTTCGAGTTGCTGAGTCACGGGGAATGCTTACATCTCCCGCAGTCGCAGGTAGACGCCGAGATGGCCTCTTGATCCTTCCTAAGCCAGTAGAAAAGGAGGTTTTAAATTTTCTCACTCCCACGGCAGGATCTTTTGGTTCACATCGTAAAAGTTATCAACATTTTTATGTCAGTCGTTTACAAAGGCCGGACGCCCTAAGCGTCGCCTTCTTCCGCTTTTCATATATCAAAAATTGTTTGCCGCCTTTCAGATAACATCCCATTTTGAAAAGGAGTTACACTGGAAGGAAAAGATGAACGCCACCCCCCTCCCCCCCCGGGAGCGGAAGCATATCTTAGGCTTCTGCCTCCTTACAGCGGCACCGACTTCCTAACTCGCCCCCTGTTTCCTGGGATATCGCCCTAATAACGACCCTCTCCACCCTTTCCGGTGTGCTCGGGCGTGCTCGTAGGCCGCGCCCGCGCCCACCGGAGGCCGTCGGCGGGCCGGTCACATATCCTCTGTTAAACGGGCCTTGAAGTGTCTAGCGGCCTAGGAAACATGGCGACCATAAATTTCCACAACGAGTTCTCATACGCCGCTTGTACCAAGGTATCAAATAAAGACGAGGAACTTTGGACAACTAGGGCGATAAGGAGGAGGAGGAAGACAAAAAGAGTGGGCTACATCCGCCTTAAATCCTCAGATGATAACGAGGCGGCATTATTTTTAAACGGGCTCAAAGCAGCCACAAAATGCTCTGATGTTACAATTCTGAACGTAAGTTGATGATGATATCATATTCCTAAGTTTTCTTCAGCTGCTCTCGTTGCTAAGCATTACAATCGAGGATATTACTTAAATAAGTTGTTTCTTATGGCAAAGACATCAGGAAGAAAACAGTGAAATGCGATACAGCCAAGTTCCGAAAGATAAACACAGCTCCTAAGTTCTCCAGGGAAGAATTATTGTCCATACAAATGATAAAAGGCTTTCTTATTTAGAGTGCCAAAACAGCGAGTTATAGGACAACATTGTCATAGAACAAACAAATCCATAGATAAAATTATTTCAACTAAGTTTTACCAACCAACTTGAACTACACGATAGTACTACAGGAGAGTAGTATAGAAGAGAGTGAATTACGCCATGCTGTTCACGATGAGCAGTTCGCTAAATCAGGCAATTTGTCATCTCTTTGTGAAAGAATGATTTTGATTCCTCATGCTGACTAAATCGCGGGAACTGTTTTATCGCAACATAAATTGCTAATATATTTACGAGTACACGGTTGAAAGCGCAAGACCTATGTCTCACGAGAAAATGATAATTCATAAAACTCTTTCGGGAAAAGCTTTGTCAAACCTAACTCCTGCGGACGGTATGGTTTATGAAGGCACTTACTTCCCATACACGAAAGCCTTACAATACATAACACTGTTCTAGAAATAAAGTAAAACAATTAGAGATTAAAAGATGAACTCTAGAGC
>NC_061821.1:40653466-40660966 GCF_019202785.1 Penaeus chinensis | reverse complement strand
GTGCGAACAGCAGCAGTTGTCTCTACTCTGCGTGCATGAGCGTGAGAGCGAGAGTGAAAGCCGACTGCGAAAAAATGGCAGGAAAGAGCGGCAGGGAAGAGAGAGAGAGAGAGAAAGAGAGAGAGAGTGAGAGAGAGAGAGAGAGAGAGAGAGAGAGAGAGAGAGAGAGAGAGAGAGAGAGAGAGAGAGAGAGAGAGAGAGAGAGAGAGAGAGGGAGAGAGAGAGAGAGAGAGAGAGAGAGAGAGAGAGAGAGAGAGAGAGAGAGAGAGAGAGAGAGAGAGAGAGAGAGAGGGAGAGGGAGAGAGAGAGAGAGAGAGAGAGAGAGAGAGAGAGAGAGAGAGAGAGAGAGAGAGAGAGAGAGAGAGAGAGAGAGCGAGAGCGAGAGCGAGAGCGAGAGCGAGAGAAAGAGAAAGTGCATCACTGACAGTCATCGGGAGTCTTAGGGGGTCGCCGGGGGGTGGGGGACTGGGGGTGTTCACGAGGCATCCGCCATGAGCAGCGCAGGCGAAACCTATTAAGAACTTCATAATCTCTCTTTCACCCCCGACAATTTATTTCGGATGACATCACTTACCGCTTTTTAATGGCTTACTCTGAAAGCTCGGCGAGTCGTAGCAAGTCGCGAGGATGGAGGCTTTATGATCTATGAACTGGGAAATATCCTGAAATACCAACAGCCTGTGTTTTCTGTATCGGATGGCAGGTTGAAAGAAAACGAGATGCATTTCCATCAGAGCAATTTATTATGAAATCATAGTATCAGTCTTCTAATTTTCTGTGTCACAAAACACGCAGTTCATATTTATGCCTCTGCGCGGATAATTTCCATTTATCATTTTCTTATTTTGTATTTTTTTTATTATAGATTTATCTAATTTAATTAATTTATTTGTTTGTTTAATGAATAGTTAAAACCATACAGAATCCTATGAATTCGCCAGATGCTTTTAAAAAATCAATACAAGAAGCTGATGTTGAAGCTGGCGAGACAGCAAGGGTAACTCAGGACCTTCAGCAGATGTCTTGCCAAACGCCTTTAAGATGCTCTAAGCAACTGCAGCGTAAAATGCTTCAGATATAGAAATACATTAATGCAGCACTAGAAACAAGAACCAAATCTGGTTACCCACAGAAGTGAGTATTGAAGAAAAAATCGCGAGAGAAATATAAATAATAAATAGAAAATTAGGATGTATAAAATGCTGGCTTGGCTTACCGCCAGTTGGGGAACCAGAGCGGCGCCCTGGAAGGTGTATATCGTGATGATTTGAAATATGAATCGACGTTGCATCAGTAGCTATCATAAATCTGGGTGAAGGCATGGAGAGAACACAGTGGCTGGATTACACCGAAAAAGTAATTGAAGATGAAAAACGAAACCACGTAATTCCTTTATAATTCCATACATACATTTCCGAGTTTACACTACGTGCAATACGAATGAACACAAGTCACAAATAAAGGAATGAACCATCTATGGAACAATATACAAATGCAGCAAAAATCCTCAGTGCCATGTCCATCCCTGCGCTGCTTCGCTGTGGCAGCATCGGGGCGGGAAAGGCATCCGGGAAGGGTGCACTGGGACAAAACGCTGGCACTCCTCGGGCACTGCAAGAAAACTGAATTATTTCGGGGCGTTTCTGATCCTTACCTGATGTCTGCATTCAGATAAAAAAAGGAGTAAGAAAAGGGAAAGAAAATTGCTAATTAAAATATAAGTTTGTATAATTTCATAGATATTTGTTTGTGGGCCGTGTGTAAAGGGATTGAAATATTACAGGTTTGTCAGCATCAGTAATACATGGCATGTACATCGTTGACACTTGTCACGTCCACACTGGCTCACCTGGACTCTCTCCACGGGACAGAAATTTTATTTACTAACAACCGGATCTCCACAAAAAAAAATTCCATGGCTGCTAAAAGAAACATTTTTGATTCGGTTGCTTACTAAGAACAATTATCAATAGTAAAAATGACTAAATGTAAAAATATATTAATTAAAGCTACATATACAAAAGTGGTAACATGCTTCGTTATGTACAACAGAAAGATTTATCTTATGTTTAGAATTACACGGCTGTAAAACCTAATTGGAGAAATATTTCATATATAACACACTCGTATACGTATAGTTTCACATTTATTCAGTCATAACTTTTCCCCAGACATTCTGCGCCGCCCTTTAAGCTTCCTCGGCGAAGAAAATACATTTTTGGTGATATAAAAGAATCTGTACAATATTTTGCCTATTCCATAATTATAATCTCCGAAAATAAGAGTATCAAACTAATGCTACTTACTAATTAGCCACCTCACCATACTCGAGGTTTGCACACACACTACTCTTAAAACCCCGGTATCCTCGTAAGATACAAGGTTTCCTCTCACTGCTCACTCACAATAGTCATCTTTTATGTTGCAATACGGCACTTCTGCATCCGACTTCCCGGAAATACACAATACGAGATGAATGCCTGTGCGTCGCCAGCCATCTACGGGAGCTTTCCTGTCATCCAAGCGTGCTGGGGCTCTATCCATTACGATGCTCCATTACAACACGGCCCTGCTCCAACTGCCGCCTTCCTAAAGGCATTAAGATAAAGTTCTACCATCCGGCCCTCCAATCCAACATCTATGCAAGGCTGTGTTGCCATCGCCATTTCGATTTCGTATGGTAGTGCTAAATGAAGCGTCCTTGCAAGATGGTTTCCCCCTACAAGCAGCATAATGACCAAAGCGAGAGGTGCTCATGAACCGTCATGTTGCACTGATCAATATCCCGCGGGTTGAGCGCCCCCTCACGGTCTCTGACCTCAAAGGAACACTGTCTTGAGGAGACTTGAGACATCCGACGTCTCCCCCCCCCCCTCCTCCATTCACCTTTTCGTTCTTGCTCACGCAAATGCCTCTAATGCTAGCTCTTACAGCTGCATAATATGGCCTCCACTCTTCATCAACATAATTTCTTAATCGGCATGATTTTTTTCTTGGACGTTGTAGCATGTGCGTAAGCATTACTTTTATCTCATACTAGCCCAACCTTCTCCTTTTCATTCCTTTTCCCAACCTGCCCGTCCTTATCAGGATATATATGCCTTCCTATATCATACATACAGAAAGAGTGAATTAAATAATCAACCCAGTTTCGTATTTCCTCGTCTTATAACCCAGTATGATACCACTTCTCCTACCTCGCTACTCCCGCTCCCCTCGCCCTGGTCTCGCAGCTCAGAATGGTTGTCTTGTCCTATTTTCTTGCGTTATTTCTGTTCTTAGAATCACTGTACTATTATCTTACAAGCTTGATTATATACAGTTGCCGCACTTCTTCACTATCCTTTTTGTTGATTTGTATATATCCATCAATTACTACTTTCTGTCAATTGTTACAAATCATGCCTTATGTTCTCCAGTTTTTGCAGTAAGCTTATTTCAATGTCATGCTTATTTTTTCTTTTGCTTTTGTTTCTTTATACATTTTATATCTCTAATCATTCATATTTTCCTAATATTTACCCCGTATTTATCTATCTATTATCCTTAAAGTGTGTAGTTACCATATCTTTACAAATATTTAATCTCATTACTTTTATCTGTTCTCATTCATTTTAGGTATCTTATGAAAGTGAAATACATTTAGGTGTAGTTTTATAGTTATGCCACTGATAAACTGAATCTATGCACAAGTACGTATTATGTTGTAATGTTTGCTTAAAAGATGAATTTACAAACCAAAGTACTTGTCTTATTCTCAACTGTGTAATATTATGTGTTTGATGCAAAGTGTTGAATTTCAGTTTCAGTTTCAGTTTGTATCAGTCGAACCTCTCCCAGCTCGGTCTACCCTTGTCTTTCCTTGACTGAACGGACGAGGAACAACCTCCTTGCCCCTCCCCTTTCTACTCCGCCCCTCCCCCTTCTACTTTGCTACTTCACGCCGGCAAGCAGCTTACAAAGTACTTCTAAACTCACTTGGAAACGAACCCGTCTCGTCCCTCCACTTCTTTTCAGCTATCTTTCAAACTCTTAGAGCAAATGGATGGAGACTATTGTTTGGTTAAACCTACACATTTTGAGGTTGACATTGATCTTACGCAGGTTCTCGCCAAGGCATCTGTTTATTTCATTGCGTGTTCCTAATCTTATTAAATTATTTCTCTTTTCATCTCAAACCCACTCACTGTTCCGCCCACAACACTGGTACAGAACACGCGCGCATTTTCCCCACGGCTACTGAACTCAGCAACAAACTTCCTGACTCAGAACCTAATGGATATCTAGGGATGACCGAGACCTGGGGAACAGCTTCCTGGGAAGGGGAATGAACGACAAAGAAAACTTGTACCTCCACTGAAGCTTTCTTACTGAGGGGGAAATAGGTACCAACCTTCTGGAAAAAAAAAATCTAAATGTAAAGGCCATGGTGTTGTATCAGCCACGTATTCTTACTCTCTCTTTTTCCCTTCTTTCTCTCAAACCCTTTCTCGTTGCAGCTTTCATCAATCCGTCTGCCCGAACTCCCCCGAATTGCTTCGTTCTTTTCAGCTTCTAATTCAATTAGAATTTTATTCTATTTGCTTCCCTCTCGCAACGTTTCTCTCTACTCACATTTATTCATTGTGTTTGTTATTCTCCATCCTATTTGTTCTCTTTCACCCCTGCTACATTCGGAGAACTGCTGAGCCTTATTCGTATCGGGCTTGGGATCCCTCCCTCTCTCTCTTTCTGTCTGTCTGTCTGTCTGTCTGTCTGTCTGTCTCTCTCTCTCTCTCTCTCTCTCTCTCTCTCTCTCTCTCTCTCTCTCTCTCTCTCTCTCTCCTCTCTCCTCTCTCCTCTCCCTCTCCCTCTCCCTCTCCCTCTCCCTCTCCCTCTCCTTCTCCTTCTCCTTCTCCTTCTCCTTCTCCTTCTCCCTCTCCCTCTCCCTCTCCCTCTCTCTCTCCTCTCTCTCTCTCTCTCCTCTCTCTCTCTCTCTCTCTCTCTCTCTCTCTCTCTCTCTCTCTCTCTCTCTCTCTCTCTCTCTCTCTCTCTCTCTCTCTCTCTCTCTCTCTCTCTCTCTCTCTCTCTCTCTCTCTCTCTCTTTCTCTCTCTCTCTTTCCTCGTGTACTCTTTGCCTCTCTATCCTGTTTCTATTGCTTTGTATCTCTCCCTCCCCTCTGTGCCTCTTCTTCTCATATTCCCTCCTTTCCCCCTTCTTTTCTCTGTATCTCTCTCAAAGTATTAACCCTTCTTATCCCTTCCTTCCATCTGTGTCTTCTTCTCCTCAATTCTACCCCGCTCTCTCCCTCCCCATCTGCGCTCCTCCTTCTCCCCTCTCGTTCACACCCCATCTCCCCCACCCTTCACCCCGTGCCTCTCCCCTTCCCCTCCCCTCCTCCGCCCCATGACTCTCCCCTTCCCCTCCCCTCCTCCGCTCCGTGCCTCCCCCACCCCCTCCGCCCTCCTCCTGCCCCAGCCATGCTTTATCTGGCCGTCCGAGCTCCTCTCCGTCTACTTTCTCACTGTCTCTCCCTCGACCGGTCGGCTGCGTGTGCCAAGCCTCCTTAAGCTCGGTCGCCGGTCGTTGTTGCAACAGATAATCGAGTCTCGAGTCGGTGGGCGCGCGGGACAGATAAAGGGATCTTAAGGAGAGCGCGAGAGACAGAAAGACAGGAGACGGAAGGGAAGGGAAAGGGAGGGAGGGAAAGGGAGAGAAGGGGGAAGAGGAGGAGGACCATAAGTCTGCGTCTCGTCCGCTCGAACGGTTCGGCGTGGCAGATACGGCACTGGCGGAGATTTAAGGATGATTAACCAATCCCGTAATTGTTTCTTTCTCGATTGCCTTTCATGCCTACTCTAACTTCTTATCGCTCTGTTTTTCTCTCTATTTTAATGTCCCTTTCGCACTTCTGACCTTCTTTTTGGAACTTATCTGAAGTTAATTCCCTTGTCTTTTATTTTTTTCCGCACTAGCATATATTCCCATCCCAATCGACCTGCAATTGGCTCTCCTGCTCTGCCGTGGCTTTCTCTTTAATTGAATGTTCTCTCCTCATCACCCTTAATACCAGGGCGATCGGGGAAGTATGAGCGGCATAGGTCCGAGCGCTAAAGTTCAGTCCGAATCCGCAGTTCGCATTCGCTCTGTGTGTAAGTATTCGTAGTGCACAGACTTCTTCGTTAGTCCGAGTTTGTGCCTCCAGTTTTAGTCGTGTCCGCTGCGAAGGTCTCGGTGAGTAATACAAATCGTACTATTTGCCCTGTAAAGCGTGTATGCAGTGAAGGTGTCGGTCTGCATTGCCAACTGTACCAAAGGGCAAGCACTGTCTGTGTTGGTCTCAGCGTACGGTGTAAGCGGCGTCCGCAGTGAAGGTGTCGGTCTGCAGTGCGCGCAGCCCGGCCCCAGCCCTGCACCGCGACTGGACATTCGGACGTTTTCCCCCAAGTTGCCGGACCATTGCCAGCCCACCACGCCCGAGCGCCCCTGACGCGCCTTCCCATTTTTATTACTTTACAATATTACTGACACCGTGTAGAATAAACCGCCGCAATTTGTTTAGACGGATCTTCCCCTGCACTCTGTTGGGAGGGATTTATCCAACCGCTTTACTCAAAGCCACTCCTTCCCATCCATTAGTTTTATATATATAATAGCGCGGACAAAGCCACACTCTTAAACTGTAATCACCGCATGCTTACTCTCTTAACTGGCCCTCCATTAGAGGATATGATGTTAATGACTGCAAGCACTCCAGGGTCTACTTCAAACTTCTCAACAAGATTATTGTTAACATCTTTCTTTCGCATGACTTTATTCTTCTTACGTGGCTCAGTATTAAGATTCTCTCAATACTCTATCAAGAAAGAAAGAAAGAAGGAATGAAAAAATTAAAGAAACACTCTTGCACATCTTGCGTGACCATATGAATAAGGAATGGATTTCCCTGACCCCCCCCCCCCTCGCCAGTAGCAGCAGCAGCGGGGCAATTTCCTACAGCTGAAGTTGGTAACCCCGACGAGAGCGTAGATTAGCCCATTTGGAATTCATGGCGGACTTTTAAAGTTTAACAACGCATGTCTGAATGAAAGAATAGTCGTCTAATTGTAGACAGATTCTGTAACTTCGCGTGTGTAGAAAGATTAATGAAACTTTAGTGCTAAGATCAAAAGATGTACTATGGTTTGAGGTGTATTAATACTGTGCCTTATTCGATGCACAACAGCCCAAATCCTTCTTACTGTATATAAAAACCGACACAGAGGTCACAGTCCACAGAAGGGAGAACCTTATCGAGCTAACGAAAATGTTACCAACACGCGTTACCTTTCCACAAGCACAAGCCACGGCTCCTGGTCACGTCACAACCGCGTCCTCAGAAGTGTGGACGACATACCTGTAAAGGAGACAATAGATAAGTATATTGAATATATCATCATCCTTATATACACATTACCGATTATCATGACTTCTGACACATCATTATACGCGCATATCACCGTTTGTTATGACTTTCGCAC
>NC_061821.1:40645966-40648466 GCF_019202785.1 Penaeus chinensis | reverse complement strand
TGTATGTTTGTTTGTGTGTGTGTGTGTGTGTGTGTGTGTGTGTGTGTGTGTGTGTGTGTGTGTGTGTGTGTGTGTGTGTGTGTGTGTGTGTGTGTGTGTGTGTGTTTGTGTGTGTGTGTGTGTGTAAACTGTTTACACATTCATAGTGTATATTCATGCACACATACAGACACATGTATACACAACATACACATATACATACATGCTTACATACATACACCTATATAACATACATACCTGCATAATATATGCACAGACTGATAAACAAATGCATGTACCAGAGAAGGAGAAAAGAGGAGAAAGGGGCAGCAGACGCTGAGACGGGGATGGACGACCCGGAAGACAACCGAAGCCTCATACTTTCTCGAAACAGAAGACACGCCCATCTACTTTGCATATGGATTTCATTCCAACAAATCATTGAACGCTGTCCCTCGGTATGTACATCATGTCGGGGCTCATAAAACTCAGGGGAAACCGATAAAGAAGACAATAACGTGGTGACGAGGCAGTAATAATGTCTAGTCTCAGGCTATCACTCTCACCTCGTATTTCAGACGCCGATGGTCATACAAGGGGATCCCGTAATACCCGGCGCTGAGAGAGGACGGGAAGGAGGGAGGGAGGGGGAAGGGAGGGAAGGAGGGAGGGAGGGAGGGAGGGGGAGAGGAGGGAAGGAGGGAACGTGGGTCCGCGCTGGCAGATGGACGGCAGAGAAGGGGGCGAGAGAGAGAGAGAGAGAGAGAGAGAGAGAGAGAGAGAGAGAGAGAGAGAGAGAGAGAGAGAGAGAGAGAGAGAGAGAGAGAGAGAGAGAGAGAGAGAGTAAGAGTGAGAGAGAGAGAGAAAATCGACAAATGAATAAATAACTTATATATATATATATATATATATATATATATATATATATATATATATATATATATACATATACACATACATCAACACACACAAACACACACACACACACACACACACACACACACACACACACGCACACACACACACGCACACGCACAAACACACGCACACACACATATATACATATATACTGATGGATATATATATATATATATATATATATATATATATATATATATATAAATGGATAGATACATATATAGACAGATGTAAAGATAAACAGACAGACAGACAGATAGACAGACAAAGAGGGAGACAGATAAATAGATAGACAGACAAACAGACAGAGAGGTAGACAGATAAACAGACAGGCAGGCAGACATATATAAAAACAGACAGATGGAAAGATTGGAAGAGTGGAAAAATGTGATCGCGGCAGCCCGTTTCCTAAAGGCCATACAGCAAGGCTCGGCTTCAAAGAGAGTCTTAATTAGCCGATTACTTTCCGAGGAGTATGTGGCAGGAACGCACACGTCCACAATTAAGCCGTCATACTCGGGTCACATCTCACGACGTACACACACACACACACACACACATACACTCACGTACGCTTAATTAGAAAAGTGAGGGATATGAACAATATTTCTTTAGAGGAAAAATGCTTGTTAGATCCCCGGGAGATGTAATTACCTTTTAATACTGTTTTTTTTTTTTTTTCTGCAAGAGCGTAATCCATTTTGCTTTATAAATGTCCATATAACGGAACTCTCATCCATCACCACCCAGAAATATTTTTGTTCGTTATCTTTCGTATTTTTTTTCTCTCTCTCTCCGTTATTTTCGTCTCTATGCCGCCTTGACGTAAGGAGGAAGGAGAGTCGTATCTGATGCTGTGTGATCATTAAACAAATCAACCTCAGTCCTGATATCACCGTAATTGACTGTTTTTAGAACTCTCGTGTTCCATTAAAATAGTGAGAGGAACATGATAACCCGATAACGAACGATAAGAAATAAAATCATTTGTTTGTGTATTTGGCGCCTGAAAACCATGGTTTATTGCTTGATTACATTGCAGATAAAGTTGATTGCAGTACAGCAATTGCAACCACATGGTGCAATATACAACCTGATAGCAACAAACAAAATAACTTCTGGTTGATGATGAGATTTAGTAAAATAAAAACATGACCAGTAAACAAAGTAAGAGGGAGAGTGTGGACACAATAAGAAGAAATGGATTTGCCAAAATAAAGAAACACAGTAAGAAAAGAGAAGACAAAAAAAAAGAAAAAAAAAAGACCGAAAGAAGAAAAAAAAAGAAAAGGAAAAAGACAAAAAGAAAGAAAGAAAAACAACAACAACGAAGAAACGAAAGTCTAAAGGAAGGAAAAAAAATAGTTTTTGACGCGCACGGAGGGTCTGGTTCGCTTCTTGGCTGTTATCTGAAACTTGTCACCTTCACAGTAGCTGCGACGTCGAAGCAATCACGTGTTGCCAGGTGGAGTACAGGTGCTCGAGCCATGTCTTTGAGCTTATCGAGCCCCCGCTGCTCCTGTCTGTCGCACGGCCCCAACACGTCATTTATACTCACACACTCACGAACAAAAACAAAGCAAAAAGGGCCGAAAGGTACGTA
>NC_061821.1:40633466-40635966 GCF_019202785.1 Penaeus chinensis | reverse complement strand
GCCACCCCCACCAGGGCCCACCGGGTCTCTTGGATTATTGGCGTCGCGCGCCCGGGGGACGCCGCTCGTGGAGGAAGGTCTCTCTGGCAGCTTCAGATTTACTATGCATCTGCTGGAAAACGTTTTTGTGGACTTGGCAGTCACGCGCGTATCGTTGACTGAGCTCGCTTCCGTTCTCGTCCCCGCGTCTCGGCCTTCGATGCGTTCACAAGACTTGTCGCTCGACGACGGTTCTGAACACTGGCCAGAGTCTGGGGAGACGGGCGTGGTGAGATCCGTGTGGGGAGCGTCCGGTGGGGGGGCGTGTGTGGTGTGTGGGGTGGGGGGAGGGGCGGGTGTGTGAGGGGGTTTACTTCCCCAGTCAGGTACATGCAACTGTGCAGGAGCGTCTCGACCGTGAACTGTCAACACGATACGACACCCTCCCACAGTGACGTACTTGGGCAGCTTCACGTGTTTCTTGAGTTTCATCCGCACAAACCGCTCTCCAGTGTCGACACCTTTGTAAAAGCGACGCTCGAGTTCCCCTATTATGGTGCCAAATGCCGACAGCAGAATGACCAGCGTGGCGTCGGCGATGTAGTGAGGGACGCCCGTCAGCGCCAGCACAATGGACTCGCGCGTGATATCGATGAGTGGCACTTTGCCGCCGCGGATGGTGAGGCCCGTCGTGAGGAGATGCTGCAGGGCGTCGCGACGGCCCAGACTGATGTAGGCGGCTCGGCCCACCACACGGACGCCGCGGATGGACACCAAGGCCAGCTCGGCCTGCTGCTCCAGCTCGTCTATGATCTCTTGGGTGGTGATGTCCCACAGCTGGGGCATCTCCGCCACGGACACCATCACGGTGTTGGGCTCGATGCTGTTGAGGCGCACGAGGGAAGCCCGCGGGGAGTACACAGACACGAGAGGAAGCCCGGCATCTAGCGACGAGGAAGTGCCAATGTTGGAGACGCTGCTGGAGGCGTAGAGCGGGCCTGCGGGGCTGCTGGGGGAGCGTGTCACGTTGGCAGCGGCGTTGAGACCTGCTCCGAGCGACTGGCTTCGCCCGCCGTCTAGCTGTCCGGAGAAGAAGTAGGAAGAGCGAGTGTAGGTGACGGTGGTGGTGTGGGCGACTTCTGGCCCCTCGCTCAGCGGAACGGCAGTCGCCGCTCCTCCGGCGTCCTTGCACAGGGACAGCTGCTTCACCTCCTTCACCAACGCCCCCGAAGTGCTGCCCGTTTTCAGCTTCTCGATGACGGTGGCTGAGCGGCGTCTGACGGTGGAGTATCCCGGGTCGGAGGTCGGCTCGTCACGCGAGGGCGACGACGATCGCTCCTCGTCCTGCGGCAGCGCCATGGCCATCGGCTCCTCCGTCAGGTGCTTTCGGCGGTCGTAGTGAAACGAGGAGGCGAAGTCAAGGAGCTGATCGAGGTTAAAGTGCTCTGTCTGCGACAAGTACGTGTCCGTGGATATCGTCGGCAGAGGCTCCCCGGAAGACGGCGTGACTCCCTCCCCGACACTGACGTACGCAGGTGGTTCCCCGGGCACACACACCCGCACCGACCCCGACTGGCCCAGCCCGTCTACTGGGGCGGCACACGAGCCACCGCCGGGGCCGCACTGGGCCGAGCTGCAGCCCCCCGCTATCCCAGTGTCCATAGTGGCTGCTTGCCGCATTGTGTATTCTACGCTACGCATCTTCCCACTGTACACTTTCTGCAGATTTTCTAAATTGTCCGTTTCCACATTTCCCTCTTCGTCATTATCTTCGCTATTTCCTTCACAAATCTTAGATCGACGTAACCTGTGTTCCAGCTCGTCCTCCTCGTCTTCCTCGTCGTCTTCCCCGTCATCGTCACTTCCGCCGTCCATGTTTTTAACAAAGTTCTCGAGCTTATCGTACTCGTCGCGGAGCGTCCACACCTGCTGCTTCAACGTTTCGTTCTCCTTCTTCAGCTTGCGCAAGTCTGACTGGCCGCGATCCACCTCGGCGTTAATCTCTATCGTGCGCAGACGCAGTTCTTCATTTTCAAACATAACACCGCGGCTAGACCGCTTGTCGAGCTTGCGAGAAGGCTTAAGGTTGCCTTCCTTTTTCTTCGATCGCATCATGTTAGTGGGTGCGCGACTGGCGGATATGAGGTAGCGCGCGCTCACCTGCACCACCCGGAGGCACCCTCGCACATAGCGCCCCGAGGCGCGCCCCCCGGCGTTAGGGGGGTCGCGCGCCCCCCGCCGTGACGTTCCCAATCCTAGTCACTTGGATCCTGCGATGTTTCTGCCGGAAGCCGAGGACGAGGACGAGGTGCCGCCGCCCCCGCCCGCCCGCGGAGACGACCGCATCCTCAAAGGTGGGGAGGGGCGGCGCTAACACTGTGCAGGATGCCGCAGCAGCAGGGGGCAGGCGAGGTCGCGCACCACCTGCCGCACACCATCACGGCACCATCATTTCTTCAACAAAGGCGCCAAGAAGCCACTTGGTTTGCAACCCTCGCGGCCTTTCCTTCACATGCGGCTC
>NC_061821.1:40625966-40628466 GCF_019202785.1 Penaeus chinensis | reverse complement strand
CATGGCGCTATGAACAAGGCCAGGGGGAGACCGAGCAACATCCTAGGGCACTGGAGGAGGCGCAGGATAATACACCGCTGATGGCCACTGCTCGGAGGGAAGCTCTGATCATCTCGAATAAAAGGAATAATAAACATTACTTGGAAAGGCCTGTGAGAGGATTAGCTATCCCCCCCCCCTCTCCGGCCTGACCCCGACCTAAGAAAACAGCGAGGTTGGGTCGCGCAAAAAGCACATCAGGTGTAGTCGGGAGAGCGTGGGAGTGATGGCCACGCAGGGAGGGGGAAGGGGAGGGGGAGAGAGAGGGGGAGGGGGAAGGGAAGGGTGCGAGCATTCACAACGAGAGAAAACGAAGGAGGTAAATTTGGGCGTAGGAAGGATGAGAGGGTACACTACGATAAAACCACGTGGAAGGAACGGAAGAGAGGAGAATTATTACTGCGAGAGTGGAAGAAATGCTAGAGAACATTTTTTTTTTTTTTTTGGAAGCTTGATAAAAATAATGAAATGCAAAGAAAATGGAAAGAAAAGAATACAAACAAATATTTTTTTTGTGACTAGCTTTACGGAGGGAACATGATACGGTCTCATGAAAAATACTAAATATTCATGAATGATATCGAAAACTTTGGAACAGTGGAAATACCTAACCCTACCAGAAGGGAAACTTGAGGAACTCTTGCCTTACCTTGTGTTGATTTCCTTCCTTTAATCTGCACAACGATATTCCTTCAGTAAACTCCTGAGCATTATTTGCAACAGTCACATGATTGTTTTGTCATTATATTCAAACAGATTCGTCCCCACTTAGATAATTCGATAATGCTTAACAAGATCAGTTATTCTGTGCACACTAATCAATCACTGCAGAACCTGGAAAATAAAACGTTTTAGTATTACACTGGGGAAACGCTGTCACACGCTGCCTGTTCGACCTTATCCACCTAGACAGCTATATTTCCTTGGTATTCTGTTGGCATGTGTTTTCTTTTCCGTGTGCCGTGCATGCTGTCTCACTTTATCAAACGCCACTGGTTCCTGTTTGGTAAGTTTCACATGATTCACTTTTAAACGAGGCAGAGTTCCTCTTCCTTCTTCACATGTGTAGTTTATTTTCAGTTCTATTTATTTTCCAATGAATTGCTTCCATATTTCAATTTTATATTCATGTCATTTTTCTTTTGTCGTGGTAGTTCTGTAATTTTCTTACTTTTCCAACGAAATTCATAACTGTTCTTCTTTCTGAGTAAAAAATCCACGATTAAAGGTTCCGATCTCTGCATTAGAGCACGAGGCACTTGCAGGTTTAGATCAATAACACGCACGGCTGATATCGAATCACATGGCTGCAGTGTTCACGTCCCAGCTACAAAAGACACGGTGTAGTTTTCAGTTAAGCATTTTTCTGCTCTGTTCTGTCAGTCACAGGTTTTACAGGTTCCATAAACCAGTTCACGCCACCGAACATCAGGTAACAGATGAACACAATCATTAACGAGGTGAACATCCGATGAGAACTGATGGTACGTAAAACGATGATTCAAACACAGAATCCTTCCTCCTCCAGCTTTAATTTTTAAAAAGAAAAATAAACCACAGTGAAATAACCATAGCTCGTATCACCATGCCAGCCGAGCGACACATTGCGCTTTGCACTGTGTACTTGTTCCAATCGCCATTTTGAACTCAAGTCGAGAGTAGATGAAAATTGTATTCCCTGTCGTATCACGCCCATTACGCGTGCAAGCAACTGAGCCACACGTCATGTCAGGCTGCAGCACAGAGCGTTTTGCCCGTGTACTATTTCTCAAGCCAAATACACCCACGAGTGAACATACATATTCTTTAATATTATCGTGAATATCACCAACTTTCAAACCACTGAATATTTCATCTTTATAATAAATAACAATAAATACTCATCAACACTAAGAACATTACGGAACTATACAATGCAATACCTGATACAGTATACTTATCAGGAGATAATTGCTTCATAAGATTATGCACAGCAATGTCACCAGTTTAAATCTCGGCCATGCTGTCATCACTGGGAACTCTGAAGTCTCACTGAGGGCGGTTGAGGCAAATCGGAATCGTTCGAAAAAGCACGAGGGAGAGAGGGAGAAGGGGACGCAGGGTGTGAGAGAGAGAGAGAGAGAGAGAGAGAGAGAGAGAGAGAGAGAGAGAGAGAGAGAGAGAGAGAGAGAGAGAGAGAGAGAGAGAGAGAGAGAGAGAGAGAGAGGACAATAGTCCAGATAGATTTACAGTCAGACAAAGAGCGCGAGAATGCGAAGATGGGAGAGGGGGAAAAAAGGGGGAAAATGGTAAGGAATGGAAGGAAAAAAGGGAAAAATATTTGAAACGATCAGAAGAATGTCACAGCCACGGTCACATTAGCCGCTGTGCACATAAAAATCCACAGCGCACACGTACATGCCCTCTCCTTCTCTCTGCCTCCTGTGCACACTCTCATTCAGTCGCACATAAAAAGAGAGCA
>NC_061821.1:40618466-40620966 GCF_019202785.1 Penaeus chinensis | reverse complement strand
GTAGCGGAGCCCGTGTGTTCTCCTTCGTCCTGGCAGCGAGCGCCTGTAACACAGCACACAAGACGGCCCCCCGCGAGGCAGCAGGGCGCACCGCACCCGGGATGACAACACAGCCAAACGTGTGGCCGCATCTGCAGTTTGTCAGGCAGGAGGTGAAGGCTGGCAGGGAGGGGTTGCTGGGCCTCGCCACCGCCGCCTCAGGCTGGGAACAAAAGCCGGCAATACTGCACGATGTTTAAAAGCAAGTCAGTGGCCTACGAGGACTGATTGAATGTGCTTGTTTTCCTAATGCGTTATCGTGTCTTGAAGGCTTGCTATCATAATGTTTAAAGAAGACAACGGAAGTATAAAAACAAAAAGTGGGAGAAGCGATAACATCCTAAACACGCTATGAGGAGATGAGGAAGGGCAGTAAAGCGAGTGTATGGATTCCCCTTACGACCCGCCGGCAGCATGGGAGCCTCGCAGCGGCCGAGGACGACGTGTGTAGCGCGGGTGATGATGATGAGGGAGATGCAGAAGAAAAAAATAAAACAGTGTCGGAATCGCTCTGAAAATTCCAGGATGTAGATGTTCTCCTCTCCCCTCCCCCCACTCCCCCGAGTGACTCTAAGAGACCAGAAGTTTCTGCAGGACCGGAAATGATTCCAGGGTATCCAAAGTTTCCTCCGTGACGGTAAATAGTCGAGAAACCAAGACTTTTCTCGTGCCCCTCCGAGAAACCCAGGGCCTGCGATGCTGCTCACAGATTGATTGTTGCCTCAAATTAGAATGACTTCGTAGGATGGGGGGAGAGGGGATCCACACGGGATTGAGAAGGAGGGGTGTGGGTGGGGGAGATGGGAGGCACAAAGGATAATCAAGGCAGCAACATGATACGAATTGCACTCTGAAATCCCTTCAGCATGAGAAATTCGAAGGCCAGAATGAGGCAGTTGAGGAGGTGGGCAGAACAACGACGTTGGCCACACGTTAGCATAAGAAATAAGAAAAGTAAACAACATCAACACAACACTGGTAAGGGTCTTCGTTAATAGGAAAATCGCGGCTAATTCCAGTGATTTATTGAGGTATTCATCTGCCTGTGTATGTTCCTCTGCTTGCATGACAGTGTCCATTCGCGCATTTATTAGACCGGATATATGCATCTATATATGCATTTTGGTCGAGTCACGTGCGTTGCGAAGTTAAAAGAAACCAAACTCAGTGTCGACAAGTTAATATTCCCGGGCCTTCGTACACAAACTCGAGTTGTCGTCTCTCGACAGCAGGTGCGGCGGGGCAGCCCTTCATGTCATGAGTAATTACGTGGAACTTGAACGTGGCAGGAAATGTCTTCTGTCTCTAGGGTAAACATCTCGAACAGACACTAAACACTGACTTAGTGACTCGAAAAAAGCGAGATTTATATAAGCGATCTCATTAAATGACAGTAAACAAATATTCGGCAAAGAGAGAGAAAGACAGCGGAAAATAAGAGGGGTGATATGGAGTAAGGAAGAAGTGACGTAATGCTAGGAAATGGCTCCCCCGCCCTGCTCCCCCCCACTTCCCCTCGGCTACAGATCAGACGTTGTTGTAAATCTTGCCGAATCCCCCCAAATCCTCATGAGCAGCACATACGGAGTAATATCGCAATCGCAACAGAGGTTACAAGCAGTTAGCATGGAACCAAAACATCGCCCTTAGTGACGGCGTGGCGCAACTGTGTCATACCACAAGCAGCGTTATAAAACACAATGTATTTATTTACAGAATTTACACAACGAAATTAAATTCTGCAGGAAATTTGCATGTTTATTGCAATTTTGGTGAAGGCACTGCATAAGGCATACGGCATCTTCGCCATGTTTGTAAAGCGACTTGTACGATGGGAGAAAAGTAAGGAAATAAACAGAATAAAAGAAAAAGAAAACTTAGCATTTAGTAAACATCTAACAACAATGGCACATACACATATGTGCCGTCATGTTGTGAATATGAATATCAAACTTACCTAAAGTAACGTCACTTTCAAAACAAGATATTTCACAAACCAAACTTGTGTCTTAGTGTTTCTAAATGCCGAATGAGCATTTCTCCGCCATTTAAACACCGAAACACGCGTGAAAGTGCTTAACGTCTGAGGCCTAAAGACTGAGACTTGGGTCGAGAGCACGATCATGTCCCAGTTTTTGGCGATCTGAACTCGATATAAACGGCCTTGACCTCCTCTGTTTGCTGCTTCGATCGAAAATTCGTCTTCTGAACCGATTATGTCTCGCAGGCTGTTAAAAAAGTCTGAATGATGGTCCGTAGGTATTACAGAAATCCTTTGAGATATTTCGTATCATCAAGAGCCTGTATGGTATGCCTTCGAAGTGCGCCGCTCGGTTTTAAGCTGCTGATCTCTTTCCACATAGTTTAGTTCATAGTTCGTTCTAGATATTTTAGACAGTGTTTCTCTTATGTTTCATAAGTCATCGATACAAACACACACACATACACACACACACACATA
>NC_061821.1:40605966-40613466 GCF_019202785.1 Penaeus chinensis | reverse complement strand
TCTCTCTCTCTCTCTCTCTCTCTCTCTCTCTCTCTCTCTCCCCCTCCCTCCCTCCCTCTTACTTTTTTCTCTCTCTCTCAGAACACATTATGCTGAAGCCATATCTTTCTTTTGAAAACTTTTGTTTAATCATCCACTTACAGGAATATACGACTGGCAAGGATGAGTATGCTTGCGAGAGAATACTTCGCGGGCATTCGTGACAGAGCCCTTTCTGGGAGAGCCTTTAGATTGTGTTGATATGTTCGGTTGACGTACATATTTATACACACACACACACACACATACACACATGTATGTATGTGTATTTATGTATGTATGTATGTATGTATGTATGTATGTATGTATGTATGTATGTATGTATGTATGTATGCATGCATGTATGTATGTATGTATGTATGTATGTATGTATGTATATGCATGTATGTATGTATACGTGTGTGTGTGTGTGTGTGTGTGTGTGTGTGTGTGTGTGTGTGTGTGTGTGTGTGTGTGTGTGTGTGTGTGTGTGTGTGTGTATAAATATGTATTTGTATATGTATATGTATATGTATATATATTTATATATATATATATATATATATATATATATATATATATATATATATATAAGTATATATAAGTATATACACAGACAGCAAAGGAGAATGAGAAGAAATGTTAAGCCAGTGTTCCTCCCGGTGCACGTCACTAGATACAAAGGCACATTACATGCTAATGCTACTGTGAAATGAGCAGAGAATTAGCGATAAGAACACTCAAGGCGTGACACAACTAATGGCCGGCGTAAGTTCCCATCTTATTCACATTTCCTCTGCAAACAATTACCTCGCCGCGCATTACCGCACGTCCGGCGTCGCGTCGAGTCCTTGACTAATGAAACAATTTTGGCTCGAAACTATTACCGTGTCCGACTCGAAGGCTTCAGGGGTGCACAAGCAGTGTAGGGGAGGGGTGGGGGAGGGAAGGGAAGGAAGAGGGGGAAGAGGAGGGAGAGGGGAAGGATGAGAGTAAGGGAGGAGAGGGAGGAGGAGAGGGCAGGGAAAGGGGGAGTGGGAGGGAGAGGGGAAGGAAGTGGTAGAGGGAGGTAGGTGCAGGGAGGGGTGTGGGTGAAGGGCTAGGAGGGGGGAGGAGGTGGAGCATAAGAAGTAAAGGACTGAAATAGGGAAAGGAGGTAGGTAGGGGGAGTAGGAGAGGAGGTGTGAGTAGTTAAGAGGTGGTTAAGAGTGTAAGGGGAGGAGGGTGGGGGGCAGGCGTGGGTGATAGATCGAGGACGATGCTTGAGGAAGGGGAAAAGAAAGAGGGGGGGGGGGGTGTAGGAAGAGCAGCCAAGTCGGAAAACGGATCAACTCTTTTTATCTCTAAGCGAGAAAATCTTAAAGTTTACGACGGAAGTTTTGCGTTGGGGAATCTTCACCCATTGGATTCTTGGACTGATTGCCTCCCCCACCCCCCCAAGGAAAGGTAAAAGAAACCACCTATCCTTAATTGCTCCCAATCAGGTCAAACTCGTTATACAAATCTACTAAAAAGTTCAAAATAACCCCCCCCCCCCCCCCACATGAATCTCATATTACAGGCAAGCGTGTATGTTCCCGAGCGAATAAATAAAGAAATGAAGAAATAAAAATCCTTTTTCCCACAACACTTAACAACCGCCTCCGCCTCTCTCACGTGTGCCTTTCCCAGCCGGCTTTCGCGTCCGATTTTCCTAAACATTCGCGATTTTCCTTCAGTCGTGATTGGCCGCCGATATTTCCTCTCAGGCGCTCGGATATTGCTGCTTCGTGTAATAACGGAAATAATGATGAGTATAATAATAGTGATAAAAATATTGATAATAAAATAACAACGTAATGATGATAATGGTATTGGTAATTATAATAATGATGACAATGTTAATAATAACAAGAACAACAGTAACAGTAATGATAATAAAATCAAATAAAATAATAAAGGTAACCATAATTACTATTATAATCACCATTACCATTACTTTCCGAACTAATACATATGAAAAAGAAAAAAAAAAAAAATACTTCCATGCCCGTACAAATTAGGCAACTGTACTCTGTTACAATACCGGGAAATGTGTACATAACCCTTTTTTAGAATGTGCCTCTCCCCTCGCTGGAAATCTTTATGCTGCGGACCATACAGATATTTACCATAACCTTCCCGTGACAGGTCTGATGAGCAGCTGTGTTCCCGACCATGTCCCACACACCTGTAATAACCCTGTGATGCTGACCGAAACTACCTATTATTTTACATTCCATTCTCTCTCTTCGTGGATTTGTGTGAAGTGTATGTAAATGCAGTGGACCCTAGATGTGGAAAAGCATGTGTGTGTGTGTGAATAAGTGAGTGAGTATTTGCGAATATGCAAAAATTAGCGCATCCAATATGTAGACAAACAAACTGTCCATACATACACACCAACTAAGTGCAAAAACAATAAAGTCGATGTCCATACCTAGTGTCCACAACACACTCTTTGCCCATAGCAGCTGAAACCCTCTAGTCCCAAGTTTTTGATCTTGGGAAAGTCTAACAGGGGACGACGCAATCAAACTTTGTCGATGAAAGAGCCGTTTCTCGAAGCGTTCGTGAGGCAGTAATGGAGCAGATTGGAAGAAAAAAGGGTTTGTTTTAGTATAAAAAACTTTCGAGTCGGGAGGAGATTCATATTACCTGGATGAAAGAAAAGAAGTGGGGGACTGTGATGCAAAACACGTAAAAAGTCACTGGAGAGAGAAGGAGAAGGAGAGGGAGAGTGAAAGTGAAAGATAGGGAAAGGGAGGAGAGAAAGCGAGGAAGAGAGAGAGAGAGAGAGAAAGCGAAAGAGGGAGAGAGAGAGAAAGCGAGAGAGAGAGAGAGAGAGAGAGAGAGAGAGAGAGAGAGAGAGAGAGAGAGAGAGAGAGAGAGAGAGAGAGAGAGAGAGAGAAAGAAAGAAAGAAAGAAAGAAAGAAAGAGAGAGAGAGAGAGAGAGAGAGAGAGAGTAAAGAGAACCCAAGAGGGGGAAGAAATAAAGAGAGCGATGCAGAAATATGCAGATACTGAAAATAGTTGTTTTGCCCTTCCTTTGGCGTGATGAAGCTGCAGATCATCCATGCACAATGAAGAAGTTGAAGCGGAACAGGAAACGGCGCAGGAACGTGGGTGTGAGAGAGAGAGACAGGGAGAGGGAAAGAGAAAGAGAAAGGGAAATAGAAAGGGAGAGAGAGAGGGAGATGGATAGGGGGAGAGAGGGAGGGAGAGGGAGAGAGGGAGGGAGAGGGAGAAAGGGAGAGAGGGAGAGAGGGAGGGAGGGAGAAACAAAGAGAGAAAGAGAAAGAGAGAAAGAGAAAGAGAGAGAGAGAGAGAGAGAGAGAGAGAGAGAGAGAGAGAGAGAGAGAGAGAGAGAGAGAGAGAGAGAGAGAGAGAGAGAGAGAGAGGAGGGGGGGAGGTAGGCAAGAGAGGGTAACAACAATAACGGGAGGGAGATGACTGAGGGGAAAACGTACGAGCGCGGCAAGTAATGGGAAACACGTTAGAGGGGAAAGGCTTTCACGGAGATATGAGGTGTGGGGAAAAGGAAGAAAATTACCGAAGGAGAAGAACAAGAAGAGAGAAAAAGGAACGAAAACTATGATAAAAGATTAAAAACAAGATAAGAAAACTTTGCGGTAATAAAAATACTTTCCTAAAGGGAATATCTGCAGATAATAGTATGAGAGGGTCTATGTACTTACACAAACGATATCTAACACGCATGTATGTTCACGATTTTTTATTCAATTCTAGCGTTTACTGCATTCTAAAGAGAAACTTTTTTTTCTAGAATTATAACAGTAACTTCAATAATGATGATTATGATAAAAACACTGGTAATTATCTATTACATGATTAACAATATTATTACAGTCTCTCATTCTACTTCTTCACTGCCCTTTTCAAAAGAACTTTACTCTATAAATATAACATTGTTATATAACCCCAGATGTCATGACAAAAGTACGTGTCAAGAGTTGTTATTCCAACAATAAGACAGCGTCTACTCAAACATTTACACTCTGGGCGAAAAAAAGGTGTAGAGGAGTTATGACTTTATGTTTTTTCGTGTTTTTCTAAGAAAGCAAATGAGAAATAAATTGGACACTGACGAAGGAGAAAGCGCTTGGCTTCGTTAGAGTTTGAATTCGTCCCTTTGTCAGCATATTCCTCTCGTCATTCGATTCTGAAAACGCTTCTAATAATCGTTCCTTGGTTGGGGAAATTAATGCGAATCTTGGCGCATCTCGAGCAAAACAAATCCGCACGAAAATCCGCACCGAAAACAGAATGAAAACCAACAGCAGGAAAAAGGCAACTCCAACATACAAGCAAACAAATCTATCTAGAGGGGAGTGGGGGAAGAAAGAAAATAAAAGAAAGAAAGGGAGATAAAAAGATCAGGAAGACAAATGATGCGTGAAGACGTTCTGTCACGTGGATGAGAGAGTCTCCCCCTCGCCCCATTTTCTGCGACTTCATCAGGGCGGGCGGGAACGGGGCCAGTTTCTGCATGACAATGGACGCGGCTGTCGACCAAGCGTTGATGGCGCTCGCTCTCCCTATCTCTGCACAAAGCGAAACATTGTGCTTCTGGGCGTCCCTTGCACTTATTACTAATATCTCAGCTGGAGTGCTAGCATGATTTTTGTAGGGTTGCATGACTTTTTTAAAAATCGGACTCTTCATACAAAAAAAAAAAAAAAAGAAAAAAAAAAAAGATCCTCTGTCCCCGCTTCATTATATTGATTAGTTAGTGATATTATCAATCATAATCCTGCTTCATCCCTGCACATGTATCAATAAAGCTTGTTGACAATTTAGTGTCACATTAGAATTACAGTTACGTATCATTAATGATAATGATTCCCATTTACATAAATAGAGCTCGTAGATATAGCATTGGACATAAAAATAATATAAAAGTCTTTATCTGATGGCATTTTAAAAGCGGAGACAGAGTGATTTGCATACATTTACGTATATGAGCATTTTCTGTTATGTTTAGCTTAGCGGAGATGCGCAGTTCGGTCGTGAAGCTCCGTAGGCCTATTGCTTTAGAAAAAAAACTGTTTTCAGGCCTATGGAACAAATGCGATGGTAGACGAAGAAAAGTTGATATATGAAATCGCCATTTGTAGTGATGATGATAATCGTGATGGTGACTGTGATGGTGATGGTGGTGGTGGTGGTGGTGGTGGTGGTGGTGATGATGATGATGATGATGATGATGATGATGATGATGATGATGATGATGATGATGATGATGATGATGATGATCGTGGTGGTGGACTGATGATGTTTTTGGTGTGGTCATGGTGATAGAGATGATAATGATATTGGTGATGATATGCATAACGATGACAAAGAGAATGATAGTGTCGACGATGACGACACCGAAAATATAATGACAATGATGAATATAGTGTAGACATGCCAGTAAAAAAGACAATATCAAAGACATTAAATAAAAGCACAATAGTAATGGAGATGACCACCGCCAAGGTCAGCGTGACTGAAAGCATTAGTCTAAATCCGATTTAAATCCAGTGTGTAAAAAAGGTTGCATTTGTTTATTTTTACCTTTTTTGAATTGCTTTACTACTAATTTGAATTTGGCCTTCGCGGAAAATATTATAATTCATTTATAATGCACACACAAATGTTAATTAAAACAATACATGAAAAATACACTCGTGCGTCGAGAGGACGTTTTAGTGACGATCCAAGATATCCATATATTCATTTTTGATGACAATAGTTATTGCTATCATGAATAACAAATGCCACATAAATAAACCGCAGTATTACATGGAAAGAGTGAAGTAGAAAGCGCACAAAGAATATTGTGCTGACCTCCTTTCTATCCAACTATAATCAAGTGTCTGTTTCGTATTCAAGTACTTGGCGCATGAACGCACACGCGGGGTCTGGAGGACTCTGCATTTGTAGTGAGTAGAGCTATTCCTGGACTTGATTATGTGGCCTGTTCATGTGACATTTCTTGTTCATGCAGCCTTCCTGTGTGCCTGTTAAATGCCGTTGTCCAAAATTTCTTCGAGTATCCCTATCTGCTTTAAAGTTTGGCGAGGAGTCTAGTCTGCTCGAAAAGTCACGAATGGTTGTTTCCTTTATCATTGTGACTTTACTTATACCTAACACATCATCTCTATATCGCTAACATAATGTGGATTTCAATTCACTACACATACTGTAATAAGCAGTTAGTTACGTAATAAAGCATTTGGTTTATTTAAAACTTAAAACGCCAGAGTTATGTTGACACCGATGTATAAAGTTTTACTGCACAATATAACTCTATGTTATTAATAATGACAACACATCCACATCTACTTTACATCAGAAAATAAACCCTAAACAAAATATAATATGATTTGTTTGTATTACCCCGTGTATTGATTAATGGATAGACTTTTACTACATTTTAAAATATTGTTTCATTTCATCTCCAACTAAAATTAGACAACAACCCGCACAAAAAACTCACCGGATAAAAACTAGAGAAAGGCTGATTGCAGTCTGATTTGGTTCATTGCATTTCCCAACTCTGCTGCCCTGCGTGTTGTTGTTAACGATGACGGTTGCAATGACGATGGTGATGATAATGATGATAATGATTATGACAGTGGACAAGGTGTTGTTGTTGCTGCTGTTATTGTTTTGTTGGTGGTGATAATACAGATACAGATGAAGATATAGATGATGGCGGTTATGCCACGTACTATTACGTACTTGGTGGCGCTTATTCCATAATAAAGATAATGAAAATGCAAACAGGAATACAAATGATTATAACAACAATAACATCAAAAATACATTACCAATAAAACGATGATGCTAGTCATTATAATGGAAAAAAAAAACAGTAATACTAGCAGAGCCAACGAGAATAATAACAGTAACCATAACACCAGTAACATTTTTTGTGACATAACAGCCCTTTGTCAGCCGCTGCAAATGAGACATGAAGGACGAGACACAGACGAGCATGACACGGGGCCCTGTGTATGACCCTGACCCTCCATCTCTGTCTCTTTAGCAGCAGTTCGTCCTCCATCGACGTCAGGTATAGAAAACGGCATCTTCTTTTCCCTGATTCCTAATTTGATTTGTGATCTGAATGACTTTGAAGATCTTTTTTTTTCGGGGGGGGGGGGGGGTCAAAAGTGGGGGAGGGTGAAAAAGAAAAGAAAAGAGTCGAGTTGGAGAGAAGGAACTTAGCCACGTCACGAACCTAAGATGTCCTGGCATAAACAAGCCACTCTCGCATTCTTTCCCTTTAGCCACGTTGCGGATCGATGGGTAAGAAAAGATGGATGACGGAGGGAGAAAAGGAACGGAAGATAAATGGCGTGGAGGGAGAGAAGAGGGAGAGATGCCAGTGAGGTTCATTAAATCATCTTAAAAAGGGCATACTGGTTATAATATGGTGAAGAGGATATTACG
>NC_061821.1:40593466-40595966 GCF_019202785.1 Penaeus chinensis | reverse complement strand
TGAGAACGCGCGGAGCCAAGTCACTGGCGTGTTCTTGTGTACAATACTGTCAGAACGTCCGTGCTATGTATATGTAAGCAATTATATAACTCATATGCACCCTAGAGATATTTGCATATAATTCATATATATATATGTACATACATTATGTCCTGGATATGAACAAACACTACCGCACACACAAACACAAACACACACACACACAAATGTACATCCCTCCTCTTTACTACTCATACTCAAGCGCCGAGGCTGACACAGAGATCTATTGAAGTCTTTGAGCGCAGTAAACTTTTACGCGAGAAGGAGCTCTGTGGCAGCCCTTCCCTCCCGTAGGACGAGTCTCTCTGGCAGGACCTTCCTTCCTCTGCGTCCTTCCGCCGTTTCCGCGTCATCGGCTCCCCCGCCGGTGAAGGCTTACCCAACTTCATTATCCAGCAGGATCTTCCCTCTCGCTGATCCCTGACTAATTCGCCAAGGGAACAACTCGGAAAAAGAAAGAAAGAAAGAGAAGGGGAAAAACTGGCCTGCTCTTCCTCCCGGCGGCGGCGCCCAATCCTGCCGCCACGCCCTCGCCCTCTCTCTCGGCTTCTAGCTCATGATGGCCCGGAACAGGCGCCATGCACAAAGCCGGGGCTGAGGGATATTCGCATAGCTGTCATGCTAAATATGCACTCTATTGCAATAAAGCTTTTCATCCCGTAATAGTTACGAGCCTGTAATGCCTTCTTTCCCGAGCCCAGCACAATACGCACGGCCACACCTGCGATAAACAAACTCAGTATAATGCAGCTAAGCAGGTCTTAGCATAATTTTCCCATCCTGAATAACAACACAACAGAACCACTAAGAAGGCAATAATCTCGAGAAAATGCATGGCTCCTCACTGTTCCTGGTAACTGCCGCAGCTGGTGTTACTCCAAACGCAGTCACCGTTGCGGAAGGCCCGTTACTGCATAACGCCTAAGTATTTATTATGGAACACGTTATTCCATGCGGTTTAACGGCTAACAGTGTTTAATTGTTTACACTGTATGCGGTGCAAATACGAACTGTTCGCGCTCTTGTACTTTAAATTTCCCGTTCGCCAATTTGATTTCGTAACTTCGCAAAATATTTGTTTAAATGTAAAAGTTTGCGTAAGTCTTAAAGCATTTGCAGTTTATATAGGTATGTCCATTGCCTGCGCCAATATTTCAAGTAAATAAACAATGTAAAATTCTGTCCTCCCCTCTTTCCCTCGCTCTCCTTCCCTCTATGTATGTGTTTGTGTGACTGTCTGTCTATTTCTACATTTATCTCACAGTCTTTCTACCTTACTGTCTATCGCTGTTCTTCTCCCTTGCCTTTCCTTCCTATGCATATGTGCGTGTCACTGTCTCTATCTTCCTCTGTCATGTTGTCTGTCTCTCTTTCTCCCTCCTTTTCCTCTCCTTTTTCTTCTAATACTGTAAGGCAGTCAAGCACATCTTCGAAACTTTTGGTCGGTAAAGAGGTCGCTATATTTGTAAGCAACTTTTTAACTTATCGTAATGGAATCGTCAGTCTTCCAAGAGATTTCTTTCGCTAAATCTAACTATTTAGAAACTAACAGAATGAAAGTTTTAAATGAGTGAGTGCGAACAGACGGCTCTCAAACAGAAGCGGGAAGCTGGATAGCGAAGATGATCTGATAAACGTGATACCTAGAAGTAAGGAATAAGAGAGAGAAAAGACAGTTATGAAAAAATACCAATAAGTATAATCAAAGAAACGTCTAAACACAAACAAGTAAATATAAAATCTGGAAAGTGCTTGTAACTTCACTAAAACCAGGTTGTTTGCAACGCTGCTGTAATTATAATGCAAACCAATATATGCAAGACACGGAACTCGCGATGGAAATTCCCGGACTTTCCTTTTCTTCCTTTCTATTTACTCGGTGCCTCTGGTATGCATTGCATATGCACTAACAAAAACAAGAGAAGGAAATTTGAAATAAACAGCACGATGGAGTTAAGTTGAGCTGGATCCCATTTTATATGTAAGTACTTCATTCATTATGGAAACTACTTTGGGTGAGTGGGCACTTAATTAAAAAAAAATATATTTCTGTTGTGGCCACGAGAACAGCTTGGGCTGATGGACGACCCAAGTGTTTTTGGCTAAGAAGAAACATGAAAGAAAACAGCAATTACTCACTCAACACACACGCATACACACATGTATGTACACACACACACACACACACACACACACACACACACACACACAAACACATGAAAGGATTTTCCTTCAACGTTTATTCTGACAATATCCCACCCTCTAATTGAACTTCACAACAAAATCAGAACTTACTAAAAAGGTCGATATCTCAATACATAATTTCTTAATGTAAATACTTATAAGCGCTGTAACAATATTTGAATTACCACAATATCATACTATTCACATATCAAGACTGTGCTGCTTGCTTTCCAATAATCCCAACCGAAAATCGAAACGTGGTGTCAACAGCCGGGCA
>NC_061821.1:40588466-40590966 GCF_019202785.1 Penaeus chinensis | reverse complement strand
CAAAAAACCCCCCCCCCAAAAACCCCCTTTTTTTTTAAAATTTTTTTCCTTTTTTTAAAAAAAAACCGGGAAATAAAAAAAATTAAAAAACCCCCCCCAAAAAACCCCCCCCCCCCCCCCCCCCTTTTCCCAAAACCCCCCTTCAAATTTTTTTAAAACCCCCCCAAAAAAAAACCCTTTCCCCCTTTCCCCTTTAAAAAAAACCCCCCCTTTTTAAAAAACCCCCCCTTTCCCCCCCCCCAAAAAAAAAATTTTTTTTTTTTTTTAATTTTTTTTTCCCCCCTTTTTCCCCCCCCTTTTTTTCCCCCCCAAACCCAAAAAAAATTTTTCCCCCCCCCCAAAAAAAATTTTTTTTTTTAAATTTTAAATTTAAAAAATCCCTTTCCCCCCCCGGGGGGGGGGGGGGGTTTTAAAAAAAGGGGGGGGCCCCCCCCCCCCTTCCCCCCTTTTTTTTTCCCCTTCCCCCTCCCCTTTTTCCCCCCAAAACGCACAAATAACGGGTCCAAAGTGCCAATATTTTTGTTTGAGTCGACGGCGTTTGGTGAGGGTTTGAGGGGATCTTTCTAGCATGAGGGACCCGCGCGCCGGGGGACAGAGAGGGATACAGCGCTCTTCTACACGCTTGAAAGTTTCTTAAATTTTATACGTTTCCATAACAATGGAAATACAAAAGTAACAAAGTCCACACATACGTAGTAAGGATAATAAGCGTAAATAATGACGGAGAAAAACAAACGAATTCGCAAAATACATCCGCAGCACGGGAACAAACACATAAAGCAGGATCACACAAAGCCTCACCCTTGCATGTATTTACGACATTACGTATGGCGACAACACCCAGACAAAGTCTACTGAGCCGTTATCACATTAGAATAAAGATGATCTCCTCGGTAAATAAGCAATTTTCCAGTCTGGTTAAGCGTCATACCGCAAGCTTCTTAAACGAGGAAGAGCTGGGGACATGGGTATATTTGAAGACAATTTTTCACCTAATGATGTAACTTCACCCTGGTTAGGCTCGCCAAGTGCTTCATCCTGGGAGACCCCATTTACTCGATGCAAACATTATGTAAGTGCTTCGGTCTCAGGCACCAAATTAATAGATTAGATTGGCTGATGCATTGGTAATCATATGTAAAATAAGATCGGTTATCTGCAACGGCCGGGGGTTGGGGGTGGGGGCGGGTTCACGGAGGGGGGTATAGAGGAGGGATAGGGAGGGGAAACTAAACCGTTAAGCGAAACCCTTACTTGCTAGCCTTCGTCTATCCGGCCTCTCGACCCTCCGGAAGTTTGTTTCTGATAACGGACATCAATCACTGGCGTACATATATAAAAACTCCCAATATCCGGAAGTAATCAACCACTGGTAAATATATCCGGAGGGGAGAGTAGACCAGGGCATATCGAGAAGTGGGGAGAAAGGTAGAAGGGAAAAGAGGGGAGACAAGAAGGAGAAGAGGAAAACAGCGGTGGGCTGGGAGCGCAGATGAGAAGGGGAAGACAGGTATATTGGAAGTTGTTAGGGAGTATGACGGGCGCGGGGAGGGAAGTGACGAAGACCCCGGGTTCGCAGAAAGAAAGGGGTGTACACAGGGTGTAAGAAGCGAGAGAAAATTAGTATACTCGGAGGAAGAGAAGCATGGAAATGTATTCCATAAAGAAAACTGGAGACTAGTGGCACGGAGAGGCTGCGAGCGAGAGTTGGAAGGAGGACGCGGTATCAGGATGGGAATAAAAACAACGCTGTAAAGACTGACGATGGCAGGTGGTGTTGGGATAGGATGGTTGATGATGAAAACCTTGACGGCCTTGCTATATCCGGCGTTGCTAGTTATAAGGCTAAAAAAAAAAAAAAAAAAAAAAAATCGGTGGCACTACACACTGCCAAGCGATAGGCAAATCCACAAAACAGCCTCAGAGCCTGGAGAGGAACACAGGGCTTCCTACATCATGCTCTGTCACTCTCGGAAAGCAGCAAAGCGCCGGCGTCATCCGGGCCGGCCCCCGACCCTTCTCCAGCATTGGCAGAGCGAGGAGTTCCTCTCTCAGCACCCCCCCCCCCCCGAGCGCAGAATACCTCCGAGAGGCAAACAACATCTTGACCCCCTTTGCTGTCGCCCGACGGGCCCGAGGCCACGCCCAGGCCTCCACTCCGTCACCGCCATCGCCATACATCACCGGCCTCCGGCAGCGCCTGACAGGGCTGGCCGGACGGAAGTGATTCGGTGCGGCGGGGGCTGTTGTATCATGTAGCAATTATACAATCAATAGAATTAGGTTTACTATTCATTTAACATGCAGGAATGATACATCGAACCTGACGCTGTAATGTTTAATTGAAAATTGTCTTCATATTGGTGCTGATATGACACGTAGTGGAACCATATATGCTGGATTGTATATACATAATGTATACATACATAATGTACGTGCAAACCTAACCTAATCTTATGCGTATGTAGAAACACATGCACATGATTATGTATACAGATAT
>NC_061821.1:40573466-40580966 GCF_019202785.1 Penaeus chinensis | reverse complement strand
CAAAACGTTATCCTCTTGAGGTAATCGCGTAACGCCCAGCGAAAGAAGAGGAGATGTAGAGAGTTAAAGGCTCCGGATTAAAGGGAAAGTCGGCAGCGAGGGACGAAGGAAGGAAAGAAGGAGGCAAGGAGGGAGGGAGATTCAGAAGCTGACAGGCAGAGAGATAGGCAGGGAGCTAGATAAGCAAATAGATAGACAAAGATATATATATATATATATATATATATATATATATATATATATATAGAGAGAGAGAGAGAGAGAGAGAGAGAGAAAAGATAAAAAAAAAAAAAAATAGAAAGATGGAAGGTCAAGATGGAATACAAGTCGGAAAAAGAAATATCAAAAAACGAAAAAAGAAGGAGCAATTACCGTTGTTTTTTGTGTGATTCGTGACACGGTGATATAAACTCGTAATAAAACTCTCGAAGAAAAAAGGTTAAATGCTGCTCCTTTATTGATGGATCCATATACTACAACAGATATAATTTGGGAGTAGGACTAGTCTTCCCATTTTCTTCGCATTTATACATGATGAAGAAAAAATGGATGAAATACAAAGAAATAAGATTAGAAACGGAGAGACCGGCAATCCCCTGGACAGGTTAATAGGCATAATATTTATATCTATATCTATATCTAAAGTTATTCTTCTATTTACACAGACACAAACACAAACAAACGTGTGTGTGTGTGTGTGTGTGTGTGTGTGTGTGTGTGTGTGTGTGTGTGTGTGTGTGTGTGTGTGAGAGAGAGAGAGAGAGAGAGAGAGAGAGAGAGAGAGAGAGAGAGAGAGAGAGAGAGAGAGAGAGAGAGGAAGGGAGGGGGGGGGGGGAGGGCTCGTTAGAGAGAGATGAGAAAGGAGAATGGTAAACAGTGAACTAGGAGGCGAGCTATTCAAAATTCTAAGAATCTCAAGCAGTCCACAACGTGTCTCCCAGCCATCCCAGCCGGTTCATAAACAAAGCCCTTGACGATTCGTCGCTCCGGCTCGCTATCCGCGGACAGCCGCCATCCATAACTAGCCTTATTAACATACGAAGGCATAAAACCATGGCTCGGGCTAGGAAAGGAGAGGGAGAGCCTCTTGCAGTGCCATCTCATAACCTGTCTGACAGAAGAGGATCGAGTGAAAGAGGAGGGAAGACAGGGAGAGACAGGGAGAGAAGGAGGGAAGGAGCGAGAAAGAGGGTGGAAGGGAAGGAGAGAGGAATTGAGGAAGGAAGGGAAATAGGAAGGTAAGAAGAGTAGAAGGAAGAAGGGAGATGGAGGAAGAAAAGGACAGAGGGGAAAGAGAAAGAAAGAAAGAAAGAAAGAAAGAAAGAAAGAAAGAGAGAGAGAGAGGGGGGGGGGGGGAGAGAAAGAGAGAGAGAGATCGAAAGCAGCTCTTATAGAGTTACCAATAACTCAAGAGTTTAAGGATCGCCTTCGGTCCTGTTTGAGCAGACTGAAGAGACTCCTCCCTTCGGACCAACAACTTAGGACAAGCAGGAGGAAAAGTTCGAGACACGTGGCTGCGAGCGGAGACAGACGGCCTCGGATGACCCGTTAGGCCACTGCACGAGCTGGCGATGAAAACACCGACACTATAGCAGCGAGGAAAACAATAGAAACAATGACAAAAACAAACCACAACAACAAAACACATACCATGAAAAATAGAAAAACACCCTGGAACTCCTTGGCGGAAATGCATCGAGAGGAAAAGGCGATGATACAGCTTATCAGGGCTTAAAGGGGTTGTTCTGAAGGAGAGGGGAGTGAGTATGAAGGAGGAGGAGGATGGAGGGGCTGTAATAGGCAGGTTAGAGGCGTGAGCGAAGCCGGTTCGATGCGGGATACACGACCTGGTGATGTAGTGCAGGTCGTTGCTGTCCTCGTACGTAGCGCCGTGGACACCGCCGATGAAGGGCGCGCGCGAGTGAATTGGCTGGCGAAGGCAAGAGAGGCGGCTTTATGCCCGAATTTATGCCGTGACCTTGGGGGGGGGGGGTGAGATGGGAGGGGTAGGGGTAGAGGATGGGGTAGGGGTTGAGCTAAGGGGTCGAAAGAGGGGGCTGAGAGGGAAAGAGGGGGCTGAGAGATTGGGGGAGGCCGTGAGGGGGAGGGGGAGAAATACACAACAGAGGGGAAATTACGAAGTGGGAAAATGGTTACCGGATTTAAAATATGCAGCTAAAGGGGGGGGGGGGACAAAATAGACCGTGAAATAAGGAAAGTAGCGAAAAAAATAAAACCCCAATAAAAAAAAGGGAATGGACAAGATATTCCTCATTTACATCTGCGATTGAAAAAAAATGAAAAAAAAAAAAAAGTACTTTTTCATCAATACGAAGGAGGCTGCGAAATACCCGGAGGAAAAGACGGAGTACGTATATTAGTGACGAACGATCCGCGGTTCGTAGCCGTGGGAGCGACGGCATTTCCGGCTTCCCCAAGATGATCCGCGCAGCTTTATTGCATTTCGGGAAGAGAAGGTATTGCTGTATGAGCAATTTGCTCCTGGGAATGTTAATATCCCCCGTTATTACGCCCACCGCGGACGGCCATAGTGCTTGGATAAACATTTCACATCTAGGTTGAGTCATTTTCCTGGTCGAAATTACCTGATATCCGAATCATTTTTTCGAGGAATCGGGAGGAAGAAGCTGACACTGTTTAATTGACAATCAGATCGCAAATTGCGGGAACGTCTTCGGTATCGTGATCTGGCTGCCCCAGTTCTCGGCATCAGTTCTGACAAGGGAAAACCTCCATAAACGCGGACAATATTTCGTTTCAAAATTGCCTTCGAGGACATTAACGTCGTGTAAACGTTGCAAAAGTCGATCGTTCTGCTCGGTTCACATGTATAGCAATCACTCCTTTCGGTTGTTATTAAAGATTCATCTCTCTCTCTATTTCCCCAGTGAATACTCTCTCCTCTCTCTCTCTCTCTCTTTCTTTCTTTCTTTCTTTCTTTCTTTCTTTCTCTCTCTCTCTCTCTCTCTCTCTCTCTCTCTCTCTCTCTCTCTCTTTCTCTTTCTCTTTCTCTCTCTCTTTCTCTCTTTCTCTCTCTCTCTCTCTCTCTCTCTCTCTCTCTCTCTCTCTCTCTCTCTCTCTCTCTCTCTCTCTCTCTCTCTCTCTTTCTCTCTCTCTCTCTTTCTCTCTCTCTCTCTTTCTCTCTCTCTCTCTTTCTCTCTCTCTCTCTTTCTCTCTCTCTCTCTCTCTCTCTCTCTCTCTCTCTCTCTCTCTCTCTCTCTCTCTCTCTCTCTCTCTTTCTCTCTCTCTCTCTCTTTCACTCTCTCCCCACAAGATGATATTTATCCTGTCTGCTATGATCTGGAGCCAGTCTCGAACTTTATCCATACAGCCAGCCACCGTGCAAAGAATCCCTCCGTTCTTGTTAGGTGCAATACGTATGGAATGGCTCGCCCCTTTTACCATGCGAACAAGGTTTCCCACTTGCGTTTTTCGAGGGTGACCACTTAACCTTATATATGGACTTATTTTGATTCTCTTTCTTGGCTGGTGGACGATAATTACGTTTGGTGAAGGTATTCGGTGTGTCGACGGATAAAGTGTGTCTTGAGGAGCCTCCGTCGGGCAAGGTCAGCTTGGGAGAGAGATAGAGGGTTGGACATTGCAAAGAATTATTGTCGAATGGACTATACTCAGCCCACATGTACGTACTCACATTCACACACACACGTACCTACACACATTCACGCACGCACCAACACACACGCGCGCGCGCGCGCGCTTACATAACATAAGGATATTATCTATATATTATCTACACCTCTCTAATATATATAGATATTATCTTCACATACTCATATATTTTATATAGATCGAGAATGCCGTCTTGAATCGGTTCTCGCTCATAGAAACCGGCTGGCCAAGAAGGGTCGCCGAGAAAAATACTAAGAATTTAAAGAATAGAATGTCTATCTCTATGCTGCCACTTGACCCTCTGGCAAGTGGCGGCACGCGTCTTTACAAGATTTCACCGCAAGTGATATGGATTTAATGGCATAATCTAAATTCTTTATGGTATGGTTGTATTTTCTTCAGAAAAAATAGAGCAAATTATTTAAAGTTTGCGTTACGACACTGCCAGAACGAGAGTTCTTTGGCAAGCGTACTCTTTCTACAATCAAAAGATTAAATAGTATTGTAAAAATACCGTGAGATGACCTAGTTTGAATACCGCGGGGGAACACTCGTCTGGAGGCAAAGTTGTAGCAGCATAAAAATGTCAAGTCGTGGTCATTAGTGTCTCTAGGAAGCAGTTTGCGGTCCCGTACGAGGAGCTTATTCTCATAACTGTCGAACAATGATCGTTGTGACGTTGAGGCAGGCAGGGAGGAAGCCTTTGTGCTCGCTTTCGCTTCCTCAGCCAAGTCACCTGAGAGATTAATATGAATCTACATTTCAAAACATTTCATGTCCCGCCGTCAGACACGCCAACTCATATATCACCTGCCCAATGGAACGCAACACACTGCTTTGATAGTACTGCATACAATACTCTTGTCAGATTTTTTTCTTTATAAACCTTCCAATGAAGCCGGAAAAGGTGGTAAGGCGTCCTAGGAATTTTGCTGCGTTATCCAGGCCGCGAAGACTCTTGGCATGTCCTGAGCCTTGTCAAAATCTATGTCCTGTGTGGTCTGTGAGTTCCGTCGCAGCCTCTGAGCCAATTCTTGATACTCGGCATCCAAGCCTTCATGGAAAAGGGCTTTCTTTGTGCAACGCATGGCTTATTATCTATAACTTGAAAGCTATATTGCAATACTATGCATAATTCATTTGCAGTAAAGCACGCTTAATTTAACTTGTCACCGTAAACGTCCAGCGTTTTATAGAACATTAGAAAACAATAAGAAATATATGAATCGTAATCTAATGAAGCAATAAAATTCCAATAACAAAGTCACTACTAGTAAATCGCAAAGTATAGGAAATTAAAAAATTAAGAGTTATGTACAAAACGCAATGTTCATTATTAGACCTTTGGGCGAATATCCTCAGCAACTGTCTAGACTTACCAAGTTACCATAAGTTTTGTGTATGCACCAACCAGGAAAGGGGTCTAAGTGGATACCTGAAACAAAAATAAAACAAAAATATTACCAGAACCTAGGAATGCTTAAAAATAAATAATTTTAAAATGAAAAAGAAATAAACGAAAACAAAACGTTTTTTTCTATTTTCAAATCATTATATCAAATAAACCCAGTCGTAAATACACATTTAGTCTTAATAGGAACATCATGTGCCTACAGAGCAAGTGCCTTGGCTATCACACGAGAAATGCAGTCCCCGAGTCCTCACCCTCTCCTGCGGTTGTCTGGCGAGAATGTATGAAAGATAAAGTCTGCGGTAATGGGACTCCGCTTTTGACTTACAATTTATTCAAATGATCATCTTAATGGACATGTGATGGGCAACATATTCCCCGTAATGGATTGTGAAGCGACTTTTAGTATATATTCAGGTAACATGTTGGTAATTTAGCAACTTATTGTGCAGGTCAAAGAGATTTGTTGTCAATTAGATGCGATCAGCAAGTATAATCGGCTATAATGGAGAAGCGACGGCAGCGCTGTCATTAAAGCAGGTTAAACCGAAAGCCACGACGCCACCCAATAATACAAGATGTTTTTAACTTGAAACATGTATCGGATTTCAATATCAATATTCTTACTTATTGGGTGATTATTGCTACCGTGTGTGCACTCCAAGGCATGGTTATAGATTTGGACAAAGTAAAGGAACTCGATGTATTAAAAGGGTTGTCACCTAATACATATATTGTATTATTTCTTGCCCTGGTTCATGACTATACAGTTCACGAATTTACTTTTTTATCTTAATGTAAATAAAACATATTCGTGTCACCGGAAGCGAAGTGACGAACAACCATAACATCTAAAGCCCATTCGCGCGCGCGCGCGCGCGTGTGTGTGTGTGTGTGTGTGTGTATGTGTGTGTGTGTGTGTGTGTGTGTGTGTGTGTGTGTGTGTGTGTGTGTGTGTGTGTGTGTGTGTGTGTGTGTGTGTGTGTGTGTGTGTGTGTGTGTGTGTGTGTGTGTGTGTGTGTGTGTGTGTGTGTGTGTGTGTGTGTGTGTGTGTGCGCATATGTGTGTGTGCGTGCGTAAGTGCGTCTGAGTATGCGTATGTGCGTGAATATTATGTGTGTGTCTACGTGTACGTGCGGGCACATGTGCATCCGTGCGTAGGGACAAAGGCGCGTATAATCAGCCAATTCAGACGCCGTAACCCTCTTGGTGAAAGGACATGAACTGCGATAGTTTCAAGCGGTGTCCGCAAGGCGAGATAATTCTCCCCAATACAAGAGGAGCGACCATTAGTGTTGGTAAAAGAACCATTGACATCCGGAACCTCAGAGAGATTAATGCCACGAGGCCTGGCTCTCCTCTAATGCACAAGATAAAAGCTTATTGGCCAAGTTTTGTCGTCCCTTCTGTCTCACACTCCCTGGTTCTGGCTACCAATCCACGCAAACTTTTGCCTTGGCTGCTTTATTTAGCAAGTAGATTGTCTAGAGGTTCGAAAGTAACATCTGGGAAAGAGGATTCTGATAATTACAGCAGGCATATATTTTTTCGCCTAGATGGAAGGATTATTCTATTTTTAAACATCGTATCATCACATCCATGAACTGGTCGTGCATTACTGATAGTGACGTTTAACATTGTTTATATAATATATATAAAAAAATTAAAAAATTACTTTATTTTTAACGCCGCACGAACGCGCGCCGGATTTCGACAACAAACACGGAATTTTATACGGAGTAAACTTAGTGTGCTATTATTGCGCATCAATCCATGAGCAATGTGAATGTCAATAAAAACAAAAGTAACAGTAATTATGATAAACAAAAAAGAAGAGTAATGAAATGGGAATGAATGTTACAATTACACTGCAATAACATATATATATATATATATATATATATATATATATATATATATATATATATTAATAATGCTGGTGACATCGATGATAATAAAATTGTCACAGTAAGTCTAACAAGGATGTTAATACCAATAAAAATAAAATGTTGACGATGACGATGATGATAATAACAATAACAACACAATCAAAAACCTTCACAAACAATATCAAAAGTAGTAAAAAATCAAAGTAAGACTAAAAGGAAATAAAAGTTGAAAGAAACCAGACTTAAAACAGACGTAACGCATCAGCACATGCTATCACCCAAGACGTATATAATCACACATAAGACAGTTTGCCAAGAAAATACATCTCACTCGGAAATTCTTTGATGCGCAACGAAGTCCACCCGGTGTATATATATTCGCAGGGAAATACTTGCAGAACCAAGATGGAATTTGAAATCAAGTCTACGGCCTGAATGGATCGCTCCAATCTAGCCGCGTATCTTGAAAGGCCCGAGAAAATTAGACAAATAAATCAAAGGTCACTAAGGGATTTGTATATCTACTGCGCCGAGATAAGTTGTTCC
>NC_061821.1:40560966-40563466 GCF_019202785.1 Penaeus chinensis | reverse complement strand
TTCCGACCAGCGGGGGAAAAGCGGTGTGTGTGGCTGGAATGCGTACATGCAATCATGCACATACATACACACACACACACACACACACACACACACACACACACACACACACACACACAAAGCAATTACACAGACAAACAGACACAGGAACAAACTAGTACACCATAAAACTAGGTACAATAACATATAAACAAGCTCACACGTAGACATAAAAATGTTCTCCCGCACAAATGAAACAGAAAAGCCAAATAATCTTACTCGACCATTTTCTTCATTTATGTACACTGCGTAAACGCACACGCGTGCACAAACAGCGCCCGCGCCATACTACCGATCTGAAAACAATAATCTAGAACTAGGGCCATATCAGCACACTGACCCATCCCCTTCCTCTTCGCCCGTGGACCCTGCAGCTATAACTGTCGTAAAATCGGTTTACTGAACACACACGTACACACATGCGTACACACATACTGCTTCCCTGCGTGTCTGGCTTGCATCCTCCCTACCTCAAGTAATCCCCCACCCCTACCCTCCCCATCGCCCCTACCTGGAGCCTCGTGTCACGTGACCAGCGAATTACAAGGCGGCGTTTTCAAAAATGGGATTATATGTCTTCCTCCGCACACACCATCCGGGTCCTTCAGGCCCTGGAACACAGCTGCACCTTGGCTCCGAGCCCCTGAGACTGGGGATGGTTCTATTATTTTCTTTCCTTTCGTCTTGTTCGAGAATAGCTGTTACCACTGACAGGAGAGGAGTGAGAGGAGGAGGAAGGAGAGGAAAACGACGAAGAAGCTGAAGAAGGCAATCGTATCAAGCAATAATCTTATCATCTGCTATTCATTAAGATTTTACCTCACCACGTATCAACTAAAATAATAAAATTCAATTAAGGCATACCTTCTTCAACCCTCTTTACAAGCATTCCCCTCTCTCTCTTCAATACACACAACTACACATGCAACTGCACACAAACAAAAACAAACACAAAAAACCGCAAGAGTGAGCGCCGGTGATGATGAGCCAGGCTTCGGGCGGCCGTCTGCCCTACGTTCCGGCTGTGCGTTCTCGCCCTTGGTCGCCCACTGACATATGAGCGCCGTGGGCTTTACGTCCCACTTTACGGAGCACAATCTAACTTTGCTACGATCTTATCAGACAAAGAACTACTACCGCAGCAGGCCAGCTATGGGCGCCTCGAGAGACCGGGCGAGCTGGCGGTCAGGGAGAGGAGAGCGGGGGTATACATATATATATATATATATATATATATATATATATATATATATATATATATATATATATAGAATAAACATTTATCTAAATATACATACATATATTCATATACATATATATGAGAATATATATATATATATATATATATATATATATACACACACAAACACAAACACACACACACACACACACACACACACACACACACACACACACACACACACACACACACACACACACATATATAGGAAGGAACCTTAACAAACAAGATCATATAAACTCGTTAACAACCAGAGCGTGCGATGCCTCACTCCCGAGAGATTTATCGCTACATTTGGCAATAGTGAAATCTTAGGAGTATCATTTCTTGACTCCGCTTAAAGTCTGTGTAAAGTTTGTGTTGTCCGAATCTTCGTGTTCTTAGAGATAATACAAAGAGACACGGTTCCGGAAATGAGCCTTAACGAAGAGATTTCTAAACAATCGGCATTCGGATGCAAGGAACGCAAACCGAATAAGAACATTAACGAACATTACACTCTTATAACAAGAAACTACTGTCTTCCTGTGGCAATTTCAGACACGGCGTTTACAAATAGAAGCACTCAGGGTTTTCGCAAAGGCACTCGCGTGCGCATGCAAGTCAAGGCAATCTTAACGTCTCCTTCGGTTACTCCCCCCCCCCCCCTCCCTGTCTCTCTCTCCCTCTCTCTCTCTCTCTCTCTCTCTCTCTCGCTCTCTCTCTCTCTCTCTCTCTCTCTCTCTCTCTCTCTCTCTCTCTCTCTCTCTCTCTCTCTCTCTCGCCCTCTCTCTCTCGCTCTCCCTCGCTCTCTCTCCCTCTCTCTCTCTCCCTCTCTCTCTCTCTCTCTCTCTCTCTCTCTCTCTCTCTCTCTCTCTCTCTCTCTCTCTCTCTCTCTCTCTCTCTCTCTCTCTCTCTCTTCACTAGCTGCATTAATATCACGAGCTACGAAGTTCAAAGTAAGATCAAGAATCATGGCTACTTTTGGCCGTGACAAAAGAAAAAAGGGACTTAAGTTTCGAAGGTCGACCTTTTCCCCTTCCATAGTAACTACATGAGACGCCGTCGAGCACCACCTTAAAGTTGTATGGTTTCTTCCGCTTTCTCCTTATTCGGCCTTCAAGGCGCCGGATACACCTTTTTTGTTTCTTTACGATAGTGTGCTGGTAGAAAGTTGGTTCTGATGTAGTAAAACAAAAGGAAAATGGGAGCGAGAGTATAAGAAAGCCACATGTATTTGAA
>NC_061821.1:40550966-40553466 GCF_019202785.1 Penaeus chinensis | reverse complement strand
CCTTCCATATGCACTTCCATGTGACACACCTCGTAGTGCAAACAATTTCCACAACTTCTTTTTGCTTCAAGATGTCTATACATATCCTTAATTTGCGAACCGATCGTTAGCGTAAACGTGCTCATGATAACTGCTCATCTTCACGCCGCGAGCATGGGCAATTATCATTTTCCTTGGCATAATTATTATCAACAACATCATCAGCATTAATGTCATCGTCGTTAACGTGCATTATCAAGACGCCACAAATTCATTCCTGAATCCAACGTTTCCTTCTCTTCTTCTCTACCTCTTTCTCTAAGCTGCTGTTCTCTTCTAACCCCACTCCTCCCCTTCCTTCGTTTTTTTTTTTTTTTCTTTTTTCATCTCAACTCTTCTTTCTTCTCTGTCTTCTCTTCGCCCTCTTTCCCTTTAACCTCATTCTTTTTTTGTCTTTATTTTCGTTCCCCTTTATTTTCCTTTCCCTTGTTCTTTCCATTTTCATACATTTTTCTCGCTTTCTTACTCTTTCTCGAATTCAATAGATTCGTGCAATTGCTGCTTCGCCTTCCTTTCCCTCTCGCCGTTTGCTTTTCTCTTTTCGTTACACCTGCATTCTTCGCACATTGTCTCTACTCCTACTTGTTTGTTCACTTCCATTTATTCTTGCTCTCCGTTTTTTTTTCTGTCACAAAGTCTTTCTGTCTCTCTCTCTCTCTCTCTCTCTCTCTCTCTCTCTCTCTCTCTCTCTCTCTCTCTCTCTCTCTCTCTCTCTCTCTCTCTCTCTCTCTCTCTCTCTCTCTTGTTTATGATTACCCTTCTCCCCCTCTGATTCCTATATATATATCCTATATTTCTATTTTATCATTTCTTTCTTTATCTCCCTTTCGTATTCATTATTCTCTCTTTTTATCTTTCTCTTTCTCTTTCTCTTTCTTTCTTTCTTTCTTTCTTTCTTTCTTTCTTTCTTTTTTTTTCTCTCTCTCTCCTCCTCCCCCACCCCCCTCTCTCTTTCACTTATTGTATCATTTCCTTTCTCCTTCTCTATCCCTTTTCACTCCTTCCACATGTCCTTCTTACACCCTCTCTCTGTTCACCAGGACTTCCTCTCTCCCTCTTCCTTCCCTTCTTCCCCCTTTTACCACATCCATTCTCCTTCCCTTTTTTATCTCACTCCTTCCTCTGTTTATTATCATTTTTGCCTTTCCTCTTTTTATCCTTCTCCTCATTATTCCCCTCCCTCCATATATTCTTCCCCTCTCCCTCTCACCGTGTATCATTACATCCTTCCCTTCCCTTTTCCCCTTTCCCCGCGCTTCCTTTCCTATTTATTCTTCCATGCTATTTCCTCTTTCTCCTTCCGCTTGTGTATGATAAAGATTAGCTGCTCTTCTGCAGGTGCTGTTTTTACTTAACAAAATGAGAGAGGAACAAGGTAGGTAGGGAGGGAGGGAAGAAAGGAGGGAGGGAGGGTAGGTGTGTGTGTGAGAAAGAGAGAGAGAGAGAGAGAGAGAGAGAGAGAGAGAGAGAGAGAGAGAGAGAGAGAGAGAGAGAGAGAGAGAGAGAGAGAGAGAGAGAGAGAGAGAGAGAGAGAGAGAGAGAGAGATAGAGACTTTTAGAGAGAGAAAGAAATATTTACAAGTTATGGAGCCAAATGCCATCTTTTGTCTTAGCTTTTCTTTAAAAAAAAAAACACGATGGCGATAACTGCCCAGGGATATGTCACGATGAAACCCGCTGTATAACAAACGATTTAGGCTTCTAACGACAGGCCGTTCCGCCGGGACACGATAAGAGGCAAGCACAAGACTCAGCTGGCAACAGTGGGGTTGGGGGAAGGGGCGAGCAAGGGGAGGTGGGGTGGGGAAAGAGAGGAGGGGGAGGGGGAGGAAACGCCATTACTACATCGAGACTGGAGAGGAATTTGTTGTATATTATTGATTCATCGACCGATGGGGGTGGAGGAGGAGGAGGAGGAGGAGGAGGAGGAGGAGGAGGAGGAGGAGGAGGAGGAGAAGGAGGAGCAGGAGCAGCAGCAGGAGCAGGATGAGGGGGAGCAACAGCAATAAGGGCCTGGAGGAGAGGAGCGAAAAAATCTTGAAGTTTGAGCACGGAGCTGCAATCAGGATCTGCATGCATGGCAAGGCCCACTCTCCCTCTCGTCCTCTCCCTTCCCCCTACCTGACCGTGCCTGCACGTGAGCGAGGCGCCTCACACTTCGCGCAGGCAGAAGGCATAGAGGCATATGCCGCCATGCACGTGATGTGTGTAGCCGGCGGGTGTGCATGATGGAGAGCGGATGATGTTTAAGACTGGAGAGTTTTAGCTTACTCTTAGATGAATACAAAACGATATCCGCAAAGTACGCACGTGCAAATAAACAAAAACCTAAATACACACATTCATTTATATGCGCTCCCTTTACACATGATACATTTACCAAACAAAAACACCCATATACAAATACACACAAACACATTTAGCTAAACAACCACAGCACAAATACATCACCCACACGCAC
>NC_061821.1:40530966-40535966 GCF_019202785.1 Penaeus chinensis | reverse complement strand
GGAGAGAGGGAGGGAGGGAGGGAGGGAGGGAGAGGGGGGAGGGTGCCACAGCTGGACGCCGAGGTTGGGGAGCACAAAGGACAGCAGCAATTTGCCCTACTGTATTATTAACACAGGCGTTGTGGTGCGAGGCGGGCAGGTGCGGGTCCATCTCAGCCTGGCCGTGTGGTGCATGATAGCTCTCCCTCCGACCTTTGTGTTGCATATTTCCACTCCCGGTACACACTTAAAGCCACGTTTAAAATGTCGTAATTGCGAACAGGTGGAAATACTCGCAAAATCTCTCTTGACGAATTAGGGAATAAAACAACCTGCGGAAGGAACACAAGCACAGGTTATCAGACCCGTCGGCTGTTTGGTCTGCTAATTCGAACATCTGCCAGGTATCAAATGCCAGAGAATTGTCGGTAGCTATATGCTGTTTATTGCTTGGAACCTTCATTTTAAACTCATTCAACCATTTTGCTTGGTTCAACATCATCCCTTCCTCATTTCTATTTCGCCCCCTGCCCTCTCATACCTCCCTTACTACCTCGCTCTCTCAGGCTCACCCTTTCTTACTTCCTTCACCACTCCCTAGCTTCTCCCCCTCTCCTCCCCAACCCTCCTTCATCCACTGCCCCCCTCCCCTCGCCCCTCACCACATCCATCAGAGTCTGTCCACCTGAAAGTGCACTTCAGCCTCACCTTCACTCCGCCGCCACGAACTTCTCTTGCGGCCGCCAGAGAATCAAAGCTCGGGGGATCTCTGGCCCGCCGCCGGGCCCTTGCACGAAGACGCGGAGGCGGGGTCAGGCTTGCGAAAAAGTGATAATGCTTCCTGTGAACTTTTGGCTGGGGGATGGCCCTGCATTTAAGCGGGCTGAAATTAGATTCTTTATGGGAGACTATTCTTTACTTTTTTGCTTTGAGATAAGCACGTGCAGAAGTTAAACATATGTCTCCAAATGCAAGTGAGCACATCCAAGCTGACACACGTATGTGCACAAATATCACCATGTGTAAAAATCTTATGTGCGCGGTATTTCTATCTCTCTTTTCATCACTATAACGATCGCTAATAGAGATCTTTGGCATCAACCACATTGTTCTAACCAACCGTTGCTATGCTTCGACAACCTGCTGGCAAATATATTTCCCATCTGACAAAAAAATCTTATATCATGTGTGTCGTCAACTAAGATGACAAACATAAACCGAAAAACGCTTATCCTTATTATGCTCTTTTGTGTTCTGCAAGTTTCGCTATATATGCAGTCCCAGCATCCTCCTCCCAAAATAACAAAGCCCATAAAACTAAAATCATTGGAAATTCCTTGCTACCTATTTTTGTTACAAAACAAATTTCAAACATGGTTCATAAACATACCGTCCAAAAAGTATACGGTGTATTATGATAACCCATTGTGTACCCTGAGCTGGTGGTGTCGCGGTGCACCCTCTATACCATGACACCAATGTGGAACTAACAGTGTTGTGGTATTTATAACGGGTCACGCTGGCGTACCGGGTGTTGTTGGGGGTTATGTACCCACGCGGAACATTCCGGGGTTCGAAAACTTTGTTTTTTTTCGTCGTCCTAATGAGCAGATGCTGAAGTATCTGATAAGTTGGAAATAATTACACATACAGAATTTTAAATATGCTACAGTCTGCATGTTTGAGATTACAAAGATAAATGTAAACTAGCAAACGCATTACTTGTTATAGAATGAAAACCGAAGCAAGCATATACAAGTGCATAGCATGTGTATACGTATTTATATGCAGGGACACGGGAGCGTGTGTATAGCCGTACGTATGGATGACATAGAGTGCTCCCACGTGGCTCTGGGCACTTTTTTTGCAAGAGAACTAAAGCTGAAATATGCAAATCGTTTATCACACACGGAAAGTTCATTAGAGAGAAAATGGATGTGTACTGACAGCGGGGCAACCATCCGTTCAATGTAGTTCCCATCACATTACAAACTCATAACCAGCATAATACATTTTCAGATGCTTTGCTTTAACGCAAGTTCACGTGACTCTAAATCGGGGGGGGGGGGGGGGGTCACCATTACTTATGCATCCTGCATTGGCCTTTAAAAAAAAGCACAATTTGAAAAGGACAAAAAGAGAATTATTTTAATCGGTTGGACACAGAATGGAAAAGGAAGGCGAGACCTTGATTTTTTCTAACAAATTTATCCCTCAGATGAATTACATATGAATAATATATCACAAAATATACTGAACAAATATTATGCTACATATTCTACCCCTCCGCCCCGTGTCACGTCTTCCCTCGAACGTACAATGAACGAGACAAATCCGGAAGCGTCACGTACGATCGCATTCCCGGCCGCCGTAACGCCGAGGCTCGCCCACAAGCGCGATAAAAGCCCTGAAGAAAGATCACGCTAGCCTGCCCCCCGGCTCGCCACGCCCCCCGTGCCTGCCAGCAGTCCCCTGCCAACTCTGCCCGCGGGGGAACGGCAGGGTCATCGCCTTGTTTACATGCTGCATAGATGGTTATGGAAATTTTGCATGCCCTCTGTCTATTCGGGTAGCGGCCCCACGTTTAGCCTAAAAATGGATGCAAACAGCTCTACTACTTCATTCACGCGAGAATACTCTGGTTACCCGGTAACGGGCTCGGGACGCTGTGGTTTCACCTGGAGGGTGATACATTTTTCTTGTGTATCTGTTGTTGTTTCTGCATTTTCATATCGGGCATTCGATACATGCATACACAGTGTGTGAGTGAGTGAGTAAGTGTGTGTATGTGTGTGTGTGTGTGTGTGTGTGTGTGTGTGTGTGTGTGTGTGTGTGTGTGTGTGTGTGTGTGTGTGTGTGTGTGTGTGTGTGTGTGTGTGTGTGTGTGTGTGTGTGTGTGTGTGTGTGTGTGTGTGTGTGTGTGTGTGTGTGTGTGTGTGTGTGTGTAGTAGTAGTAATATACAGAAACTAATACATTCATATTTTCTTTCCTTAATTCTTTCCACATTATTGATCATACATAAATGTCTGTTCACTTAACTGTTTACTGTTCTTTTCTCACAAATACCCCTGAAGACTCTAGTTCCACTCACTTTTCCAAGCAAAGTGTGAGGTTACGTCACAGCCACGGTCAAGAGGCGACTACTGTGTCACCGAGTTACAACCGCAGCAGAGATGACAACTCTACCACAGTCGCCAGCGGAGGGTCACAGCATCTTCATTAGCGACACCTCATTCGGCTCATGCCAGATGTACGGTACAAACATGTGGCAGACGAAGAGAGACAATCAGCGAGGTGGAGGGGGATTATCGCCCCTTCTATGAAGTCATTACGGCCTCGTATGCTAATCACTGACCCATGCTCACGCCCACGTCTTCCGCTGGGTTGACCTTTTACGCTCCGAAGCCTTAATATCCACGTTGATGATATATGTACTATAGGACAGCTTCGCGAACTAGTGAAAAAATAATAAGTACCCATTTTCCTCACGCCCTCACCTCCTCATGCCAATAACTTACGCCCACGCGGAAGTGGATATCGTACTGCAGTGACATCCATCTCCTGTTAATGTCTGCATCCTGATGTTCACCACAAGTTCACTAATATATTAAAGTACAGCTGAGGTGGTGAAGTGCCACAGTTCAGCGTGCACTTGTTCTCACCTCTCCCTCTCCCCCGACCGGTCCACGCCACGCAAAACAAACATAGGAGTTATGGGATGAACTGCTGTAATGAGACCGATGCGCTCTCCCGCAATACTGCCGCAACTAAAGACGAACGATCTGCCCGACGGCGAAAAGCACAGATACGAAAGTGAAAGAAAAAAAATGAATGTGAAAAGAAAGCAAGAGAAAGGACTAGTACCGGTAATCCCTTCTCCGTTCTCTCCCCTCCCTCGGCCCATCCTCTTACTAATCACTATGCAACGTACAAGGACTTATTATGTAAATCAGATCTTTTGTTTCCCTCACTCCCTTCCCCCTCATTCCTCTCCCAATCTGCCCTTCCCTATGATTTCTATATGAGTTTGATATATATGATTACTCCTTGGTCTAGGAGAGACAGATTGCTTCTAACCTACAGACAGCTGACCATCATGATTAGACAACATTGACTAATAACTGATTCGTCCTCATTCCACGTCCATCGTCGCTTCCTTCTGACACGGGCCAATGCTACAGTTGTTTTGCAAGCAGACAAGCTTGTAAAATATTTCACTTTTTTAACGCAATACGATTACGAATCACACAGCGTCGTATTAATAGAGATATCCAAACAAAATTACTAGGAACACCTAATTAAGCATTGCCTAAAGGAAAGGCATGTAAGAATGTATCTTATCTGAAAAGAATATTAAGGAATTGAACAACCCATGTATCATATCCATCGGTCCCGGAACACTGCGATTGGGTTCAGCTGTTCCACCTCGAGCTCCGGGTTGCGATCACTTGGGGAACGGGGGTGGGCGGGGGGGGAGAGGGGGAGGGGGGCAGCGGATTAATTATAGTATTGGCACGGACTGAGAGAGCGGGATTACCCTGGAGCTGGGGTCATCAGCTCAGTTTTAAGGTGATGGTCGACACACCACGCCCTGGGGAAGGAGGGGCGGGGTTCGGGGAGAAGGGGGAAGGGAGGAGTACAAGGAAGATTATGGGGAGTAGGAAAAGAAGCATAAAGAAGGGAAGGAGCAAGCAGTGGAGGAGGAATATGAGATATAGTTGAAGAAGGGAAAGGAAGAGTATGGGGAATAGGAGGTGGAGTATGAAGAAGAGGAAGAGGAGAAGAAGGAGGAAGAGGATGAGAAGAAGGAAAAGGAGGAAGAGGCGAAGTAGTATGAGGAAGAGGAGAAGCAGGGAAAGGAGGAAGATAAAGAAAAGAGGAGGAATATGAGGAGGAGGAGGAGGAGGAGGAATAGGAAAATTAAGAGGAGGAGGAGTATGAGGGAGGAGAGAAGCAGAAAAAGAAGAAGGAGGAGAATGGAGATAAAGAAAGGAGTATGAGGAAGGGGGGGGGGTAAGGG
>NC_061821.1:40518466-40520966 GCF_019202785.1 Penaeus chinensis | reverse complement strand
GAGAGAGAAAAAGAGATCCGGCACGAGAGGCAAAGGAGTTGCAGTGGGCACCATAATCTGATAAAAGGAGAGGAGGGACATCCTGGCTAACAGCATGAGGACCTGCTATCCGAGGTCGATATCCCAGCCGAGATAGGCGGAGGGAAGATCTGTGGCGAAAATAGAGAGAAGAATGTCGGCGAGGCAAATGTTTACACAGAATTACAATCAGTCACGCAGGCGAAAAATGGGAGCGGGAGGGTATTAAAAATTAATTGAAAGGTCCAAGGCACAAGAAGGGACGGTTTCAACTCGAAAATTCGAGGAAAAATATCGAATGAAATGGAGACATTGCTCGAATCAGAGAGCCATAAAACTATATAAAAAACGGAAATTTTAAGTAATACTTCTCTAATAAAAACAGTACATCAAATGGCATACCATCAAGGAACATTTAAAAAAAAAGGAGAGAAAAGAAGATAAGAGGAATGAAAAAAGAGAAAACTCCGAGAAGTCTCAAAGAACTATCTTAAATGATCGAGTCCATTTAAACCCAATTTTCGAGGCTGGAATAGAGAACGGCGAAGAGATTTGGTCTCTGCTTCGCGTTCGCATCTACCAAATCTAGCTTTCTTATGATATCAAAATCTCCGGCACAATAAGAGACAGAGATAATGCCCCCCCTCCCCTTACCCCTTCCCTAAAAAGGAGGGTCTGAGATATGTGTCCGCGAAGCTCCAAGTTAAAATGTTCCAGCTTTTTGCCCCTCTTTCAGTTTGGTCTCTGGTGTAATTGGACCGGCTCCCTTTTCGAAACGAACCAGACCCAACTCTGGTACATATTCCTTTGCGAACTTAAAAACTCGCGAAGATCGCTTGCATATGTAAGAGCGGCAATACGGTATCCCTGCGAACGAGCTCAGTTATGTATTACAACAATTTTTTGGTCATATATCCCGGACCATCTTCCTGCGCTTCCAAGCAGCTGGTTCTCGGGCGGGGGAGAGTGCACTGTTTACGAGCGTGAAATGCGGGTATACTTCACACGCTTGTTCTCACTTTATGGATTCGGAAGGAATATGAATCTCCATTGCATTCGCACATGTGTCCTTTCTTACCTTCCATGCGAGACCGCAACACAGGCGACGCTTCCTTTCTATTTGTGCTTTTACAGGCGTGACCTACTTCTTACTCATGTACACACACACACACACACACACACACACACACACACACACACACACACACACACACACACACACACACACACACACACACACACACACACGCACACACACACACTCACATGCTAAGTATTAAGTATTGAACATTTATACCATAAATAGCGATGATAAAACAAAAATGCCGACAGCAAAAATGGGGAAAAAATCCGAAACGAAGTTATTAGAGAGGCGACGTAATAAAGTGTTTCCGGTGTGTCGCTCAAGCAAAATATGATTTCCTAATTCACCGTCCGCGCTGAGACCGGCCGACCAGCGACTGCAATCAGAATGCGACCTCGGCGCTGATGGACGGCGTCTGTCTTAGCGCCGCGGTCTTGCAAGGTGCCGAAAGAGGAAGTGGAACGGAGAAAAGAAATGAAAAAGGGTTCACCAAAAGATGCGGCAGAATTTATAAATAGCACAGAAAATGTCCCACAGTGCCATAATCTACACGCTCTTCCTATATACAGTTTTCTCAAATATTCCGACAGTTTTGAAAGGAGGGGCGGGGGCAAGAACGAAGGAGGATTGAGGTTGGTCCCCATGGCACGTTCTGACGAATCTTATTATCTTGAAGCATTAAAGTTGATGTGTTCCGATATGGGTGAAGGGCGCCGCTGGCTCCCACGCTGCCAGACACAACACACGAGCGAGCGCAGTCCGCGAAAAACGAAGGAGCTTTACTGATCTGCTTCGAGCCACCTCAGCCATTGGAGCTCCGACAGGGCACTGACTCCGAGATCTATTATACTGACAAGCAAATATTTCGTACCCAGCGGAGTGTGATTAATGGGGCGATCCACTAGTAATGTCCTTTTTATGATAGCAAGGAATGCTGTTAGTTCTTTAGCATCCATGGCCCTCAAGCCCTTGCTTCATCTTCGTTGCTTTAAGACAGCCCTTGTTTTTAGATTTATATGGACATCTAAGGGCACATCATAATGAAAATATTGTACTGAATATTGGCACTTACTATACACTGCGTACTTTTAAGTGTCTATCTACCGGGCTATATTTTTTATCCCGAATAAGCAACCTGGCGAATGGGCACTAACCACAGCCTTTGTACTTCTAGTCCTCCGGCCACTAACAGCCATTCACCATCCACCAATCCAGCAAAACAGGCCCTGAACCTCGCCCGGGCGCCCAAGCTTAACCAACAGTCCCATACACTGACCGTGATGCCATATTCAAACTCCTCAGTGTCACTCTGTCTCTGTTTTGGTTTCTGTTTCTATGTCTGCCTGCCTGCCTGCCTGCCTGCCTGCCTGCCTGCCTGCCTGCCTGCCTGCCTGCCTG
>NC_061821.1:40508466-40513466 GCF_019202785.1 Penaeus chinensis | reverse complement strand
ACCAAACGAAAATACGAAGAGGAAAATAAAATAAAATAAAAACGAAAAAGAAAAATGGGAACAGGGAAAACAGGGCAATAACACAGTGATGTACATAAAAGACATACTTGACGTCGGCGAAATGGCGAAATTAAGAAAATATACTAGAATATTCTAACACATTTAAAGACATAAAATAAGACCTGGAAGAAAGAGCCTCTCTAATTTTTTTCAAGGTTTTATTTTTTGTATGTGTGGAATTCTAGGGAGAAACTTTCATTTGCAGGGAGACTCTCAAGGATGTTAAATGAATCTCGAAATGGAAAGTGGATCTCAGCGTTTAAAGGGCTTGGGGGGATGGAGGGTTTCACAGTGCATGGACGTTTAACTGCAGTAGTACAACGAGAGAGAAGGAAATGGAGGGAATGGAAGTAAGAAGAGAAAAGGAGAAACGACACAATTCTAACAAAGGGGAGAACCTTAAGAAAGAGATAAAGGTAGATAGATAGACAGACAGCAGATAGACAGGGCAGAGCCGGGCAAGCAAACTGGGAGAAGGAAGACGGCGGGGAAGCGCTAAGGCCGCACATCGCATCCCAGGTGAGAGCATGTATTATTAATGAAGCAAGGGGCCGCAAAACCCAATGATGCATCCGAGGCACAAGCCAGATCATGAAAAGGAAGCTGGCCGCTCGTAAAGAAGCAAGTTAGACAAAGGACAAGGCAGAACAAGGTCGGGAGGGAATGCGGGGTCATCTCAAGTAAAAATAAAAGAAAAGAAAAATTCTTTCCAACTTCAAGGCAAAAATGTAGATCTATTGGCCAGGGAATTTTCATTACTCCTATTGCGGGTAAAATCGTGCTGATTTCTCCTGATATAAAATCTACAACGCTTAAGTAAAAATAAGAAAGCGTAACACAAGCCTTGGAGAAGGGCAGACGAATCTACTGTGAGCCACGAACTCTACTTTCAGTTTTAACTTTCCCCACTGAAAAAATAAGAGAAAAAAGCACCACTGAATCTTTTAATCTTCAAAAGTTCTACCATATAATACTCACGAGAACCACCCCAAAATTCAAGACGAACGTTGACACCTCTACTGCACTTTTCTTTGGTTCTTTCATAATTTTTTTTTTGTGTGTTTTTACATATACCCGGTATATTTTTTTCTAAATAGAAGCCAACAAATCACCCTCCTCCCTGTGCCCGCCTCATCCCTCCTAGTTATTTCAGACCGCGTCCTTGAACACCCGTCTTGGTTCATTACATCTGCATCCCCGGAGCTTTATAATCCATGTCTGAAGGTACGTGAAAATGGCTCTGTATCTATTCTCGACAAAAAAAGGTGGAAAAAAAACTTTCCTACTAACTTACATTATCTGAACTAAACTTTTCACTCACGTCGCTATTAAAAGTCAAAGTTTAAAGTCATTTCTGAAAACGACTTTCTCTACTGAAAGTGGAAGATTCACTGGTAATAACTCCTCCTGTGAGACGAGATCAAAACAGGACTCATCGACCTCACAGGGTCAGCTCTGTGCTTCGGCGATCACGACGCCAGGGACAACCGTGAGGGTAAGAGTAAGAATACAGATGTTCCGCTGTCCAGGCTGATGATGATGTTCCTTTAGATGTGCATGTAGGCTACATGTGTATGCGTGTGCGCTTGTATGTATGGGCACACACACACTCACACACACACACACACACACACACACACACACACACACACACACACACACACACACACATACTCAAACACACACACACACACACACATATATATGTGTGTGAGTGTGCACATGCACATACACATATATGTATATATGTACCCATACATATTTACATACACATACACACACACACACACACACACACACACACACACACACACACACACATATATATATATATATATATATATATATATATATATATATATAAACATACATATACATATACAAACACACGTGCATATACATATATACGTGTGTATGTGTGCAGTATATCTATATGTATGCATTTATATGAGCTCACGTTCGTCCACAAGAGCACAGATGAAAAACGTAAAGCATGTTAGAGGTTTGCACTTGGCCCATCCCCTGGCTGGGGTTGAGAGCCGGAGGAAAGATGGCTGAGGTCCTGCAGACAGCTTGGCTCAAGCTATTGGTTTTCACACCGTGCCTGCTCGGGGGCCCCGGGTGCGCCGCTCGGTTCATCATGCTATTGCTCTTTCCTTGTTTTTTTTTTGTTTTTTTTGTACGCAGTAGAACATGGCTCATTCCTTGTTTTGCCTCGGTGTGTACGTAGCAGAGCGGACGCCGCTCGGTCTACGCGTTTCTTCTCTCATATGCATTCCTTTGCCGTAAAGCCCACAAGAAGTTGTTTCGGAGTGTCAAGAGAAGCAAAAAAGATCAGCAAATGTATTCGCGGGTTCGGGTCTTTATCTCCATATGCATGGCTGATATTCCCACACACAGACAAAAGGAGCGTAAGGAGCCAGCGCAGGATCTTGTAGGAAGGGAAGAACAGATGAGAGCGTCTTGTAAAGCCATCAAGAGCGCCGTGATGGTACAATGTTCCGGTTCACGCTCTCCTTTTTCAAAACAACCGAATTTTTCTTCGCCCCCCCCCCCTCTCTCTCTCTCTCGCTCTCAAAGGAAAGTGAACCCCATGGCTGCTGATCGTCCCTCACGGCCACACAGGCCTTTCCGTACAATTTTCAAGAGAACGCGAAACTAAGTGAAAACATATCGCTTGAATTATCCGGACGGAGGTTGGATATATATATATATATATATATATATATATATATATATAGATAGATAGATAAAAACTAAATAAATATATATATACAAACAGACTAATGGATCGATAGATAGAAAAAGGGACAGAGAGAGAATGGTAGAGAAAAACACATTCACAAAAAACAATAAAATGAACAGCTTGTAATGTGGTTGTATGGGAGCGCAGAAAACTTGTCGAAATTGGCGAACGAGAGCAAGAGGAGCCTGAAGGAAGCCATTAACAGCGGAGGCAGACCCTGGGGATCTGGGGATTATGGGGGATCCGGATGACAGAGGCCAGGAATGGGATGGAAGGAAGGAGAGGGAGGGGGGGGAGGCCACACACACCCTGCCTTTTCGTGTGTATATGCGTTTAGGTATCCGCCACGTAGGTCTGCATGTGTCATGTGTATTTACACGTCCGTCTATCAAAGCCAGTTTGGGAGAAGCGTCACACGCGTCAGAAGAAAAAAACTGAATCTGACTTACATTTCAGTTCATCCGACTTAGCCAGGCATCCGCTTTGGAACGAGGTAAGCGGGAACGTACTCATTCTGGCCTGCAGTCGGTCTCGGAACAGACCTAACTGGAGGTGACATCCAGAGACGCGTTCACAGACAGCATCAATTCCAGATTAAACCCAACGTTGATAAAATCCTAGGAATGCCTTTCACGCATACAATGAAGCCTGATTCCTGCCCGGAGCCCACGCGCCCGAACTCAGTCCTGCGCATCGGCCGCCCGACCATAAACATATCAGCTCCTTGGCCCAGAAAGTAATTGAAAAAGGGAGGCAAGAAATTACAAATCCAAACATGAATAAAAACTAGCGGAGAGGCAATCAAACTCGCCCGAACGAGCCAGTCTTGCCCAAAAGCGTTTCCGTCCCGCAAGGAGACTCGGGAACCAATGCTGGAACACGTTAATAAAACCTTCAAGGACACTTACGGTACGGTACACACAGGATAATGATCAACCACTCATTTTTTATCTGCATTTCCAAACATATCAGACGCGTACAATCCATGAAAGCGCACAAACACCCATATACACACAAAAATATATTCAAGTAACCCTTTACTTCGAAACACAATTATCAACAAACTTTCACAAAAGCCCGTCAGATGGCCCTGCTAGCGGCCAAACTATTCCAAACAAGCCGAACAAAGTAAGACTTCGCCGTCCCAGCCAATAGTAGACCAAAACGGATATTAAACAATAAAAGCAGCCAAGTCTCTAGCAAAGGGCCCCTACACCCGAGGCGGGGAGGCGGCGCAGGCAGCCTCCGGAGCTAAGATCGCTGGCCCGATCTCCATCTTGGCTTCCCTCTACCATGAAGCAGATACCACCCTCTCCTGCGTGTGGCTTCATGCTATGGCACGCGTGGGACCCTTGATGCCGGCTGTCTTACCTCTCCTCCTCAGCCTCATCTTCACCCTCCGACAGAATCCTCCCACAAGCTTCTGTCCCCTTCGCCGTACCTTTTCTCTATGCCTGGCACTGTTCCCTATTTTCCCTTGTATTGTTGTGTTTCACGCACACTGCTCCAACTGCCGCCCTTCCCGATTCGCTTCACATCGCACCGAGTTTGAGAAAAATAGGGAAACAAACAAACAGATTCAAACAGATTCTTGAATTACTAGCAACTGCGATTTACTCTTTTCCTAAATTGAACACTGAGTCAGCATAACAGATCTCTATCTCTCTCTCTCTCTCATTCACTCCCCCCCCCCCCCCTCTCTCTCTCTCTCTCTCTCTCTCTCTCTCTCTCTCTCTCTCTCTCTCTCTCTCTCTCTCTCCCTCTCCCTCTCCCTCTCCCTCTCCCTCTCCCTCTCCCTCTCCCTCTCCCTCTCCCTTTCCCTCCCTCTCTCTCTCTCTCTCTCTCTCTCTCTCTCTCTCTCTCTCTCTCTCTCTCTCTCTCTCTCTCTCTCTCTCTCTCTCTCTCTCCCTCTCTCCTTCTCCTTCTCCTCTCTCTCTCTCTCTCTCTCTCTCTCTCTCTCTCTCTCTCTCTCTCTCTCTCTCTCTCTCTCTCTCTCTCTCTCTCTCTCTCTCTCCCTCTCTCTCTCTCTCTCCCTCTACCTCTCCCTCTACCTCTCCCTCTACCTCTCCCTCTCCCTCTCCCTCTCCCTCTCCCTCTCCCTCTCCCTCTCCCTCTCTCTCTCTCTCTCTCTCTCTCTCTCTCTCTCTCTCTCTCTCCCTCTCTCCCTCTCTCTCTCCCTCTCTCTCTCCCTCTC
>NC_061821.1:40498466-40503466 GCF_019202785.1 Penaeus chinensis | reverse complement strand
TTCGGTTGCGCGGCGCTGATCTCTCTACAATATGATCGGCCTGATTGTCCGGCTGTCACCTACACTCTCACTCACACTCTTTATTGACCGCTGGCGTTTCACACTTCCTCTCTCCATCATGGCTACGCACTCCAGCGCTTAATAAACGCCGGGGCATTTTATGTTGCACGTCGATGGCACGGAACGCGACGTCGCGGAGATGCGACTCGTAAAAATGGGGCGCGACCTGTCCGGACCAGCAGGCACACCCCCCCCCCCCCTCCGCCGATCCCTCCTTCATACATGAACCGTCTTACAAGTGGCCCCGACGACCCTTGCCCGGATCCCCCTACGGTGCCTCTGTGGCCCCGGAGCACTCATCGGCATCCTTACACTCCCCTCCCTTTTCCCCTACGCCCTCGCTCCCTTCTCCCTTCCCCTATCCCACCACTCTTTCCTCCCCTACACCCTCGCCCCTTCCCTTTATGCTCTCGCCCACCCCCTTTCTCCACGCCAACGCCCCCCCCCCCCCCCCTCAGGACTGTCGGGCTGTGACTGCGTCCTCGGAGGCGTCGCGCCATTACTCACTGTTGTGTCTGCGTGACCTTCACTTTCTGCCACGAGGGACCTTTACCTGGCCACTGCGTCTTACTCCCTCTCGCCGCTTCACTCGCCTCGTCTTTGCAAAGGTTCTCTCGCAAGCACTAGGCAGGATGTACTAGTCACTTGATCGGTCTGTATAACCGTGTTCACAGTGCGCGCAATTCCATCTCTAAAACATTATTATTAATGAAAACAAATTGACCTATACGAATAAAGCACACACACACACACACACACACATCTCTCTATTTGTCATAAACACACACATACACACATATATACACACACCCGTAAGTATGATCAAATACACACGGTCCACTTCTCATAAAATGTTTATGGATACAAGTGTCTGGGCGTGCGTGCGCGAGTTTGTGTGTGTTTTTGCATACGTATGTATGCATGCATGCATGCATGTATATATGTATGTATGTATGTATGTATGTATGTAAGTAAGTAAGTAAGTAAGTAAGTAAGTAAGTAAGTAAGTAAGTAAGTAAGTAAGTAAGTAAGTAAGTAAGTATGTATGTATGCATGTATGCACGTATATACGTATGTATGTATGTATGTATTCACATATGTATGTATGTATGTAAGTATGTATGTATGTATGTATGTATGTATGTATGTATTCATATATGTATGTATGTATGCAGGTATTCATATATGTACATATGTATGTATGTATGCATGTACGTATTTATATCTGTCCTTCTATCTATCTGTATATCTATCTTTATATCTGTCAATCTGACTGTCCATCTATCTATCAGTGTATGTACGTGTGTGTGTGTGTGTGTGTGTGTGTGTGTGTGTGTGTGTGTGTGTGTGTGTGTGTGTGTGTGTGTGTGTGTGTGTGTGTGTGTGTGTGTGTGTAAGTGAGTGTGTGTGTGTGTGTGTGCATGCAAATCTAAATGCAAACACTCTACCAGGCTCACGCGCGGCTCCCACTCATCCCAGCAGTTGTTCCCGAAGTATGAGAACGCCCGCGTCACCCCCCCCCCCCCCTCCCCCCCCCGCTCCCCCCGCTCTCCATGTACCACGCCCCGCTCCCGCCTCGGCTCCGGGGCGACGCCAGGCAGTACTGGATCCTCCGCTGCCTCTGCACCACCACCACCAGGCACAGCCATAGTCACCACCACACCAAGCACAGCAACACCATATTAACCAGCGCGCGCACCCTCACCACCACCGCAACTTCTACCAGTAATCTTACATTCGTCCTCATCAACACCACAATGCATCTTTCTCCTCGCTGCCATCACCAGCAGCAGCATCTAAACACCACTTCACCACCTCACCACTCCGGGCCCCAAGACAGCCAGCCAACTCACACTCCTCCGCCCAATTGCGAAGAAATTACTCAGATTACAAACAAAATCCGTTTCCCTATTAACACAACCTGAATTAGCACCTTTTCGCCCCGAAGAGAAAATGCCTGATTAATTTAAAGGTGAAGAGAAGGATGAACGATGTGCAGGATATTCCCCCGAGATAGGATGAGATGTGCTAAGAAGTGCGGCTTTAAACAAGAGACGGCAAAAGGCAAGAGCCGAAAAAAAAACAACAGAAAAACAGAAAACGTTGTAATCTTATCATACGACTAACATGGAACGACTCTAGCCAGCAATTTCAATTAAAAAAACCTTCCAAAAACGGTCATTCAAAATCAGATTACATGAGATTTTGATTTAAAAGGTAATATTTACAACGGAAAGTCTTCGTTGCTGGTAATCAGAAGTGGCAATCAGACAATACAACTCTTGCGCTCTGATTATCCGAGTCTCTGTTTGTCTATAATCTTTCCACCTCGATTTTTTTCCTTCTCTCCTCTTCAGAGTTTTTGGATTTTCTTACGAGCATTGGTGTACAGCTCTCGGGAATTATGAGCTAAAGGGACACTCAGATATCCACAGCTTAGAAAGACCGAAGTGCATCCAAAACTCGCTTCTATCGCAGCATCAAACAAGGGCTCCCGCTGACGACCCTTTCTCCGGCTGACGTACGGACTGCATCCCGAACTTAAGCGGGAACTTTACGCGGGTCACAGAGGTATTAAAGTATTCCAGCAAATTACTGCGACGGCAACACCTCCCTCCGCAGCCACCCGGTTCTTCCTTCGGCTGGAATAAGCATCTCGCGGCCCGAAGCTCCACCAAAGATATGCCTTTTATGGTATTACGCTCCTTCCATCCTCGGCGGATCCTCGGAGGTGGACGCCAGGGAAGGGCTTTCGCCTCATCCTTGCATTGTCTTTAATCAAGTGTGAGTATGAATGTGTGTGTGTGTGTGTGTGTGTGTGTGTGTGTGTGTGTGTGTGTGTGTGTGTGTGTGTGTGTGTGTGTGTGTGTGTGTGTGTGTGTGTGTGTGTAAATAAGTGTGTGCATATGTGTAGGTATAGCTGTTTACACGCATGGCACTGCAAGCAACAAGGCCAATTACCCCCGTAATGCAGGATTCCTCCCGCTAAGCACGGCCGTCGGCCACAATCAAACTTTAGACCGCCGAGGACGAGCCTGAGTAAGGTGAGACCCGCGGGTTACGAGCATACCTCTGCCATTATTTCGGACGCATAAAATGCAAATTCCCCGAAAAGCAAGAATATATAAAAGCCGGGATATGATTTAGGATACAATTGTTCCAGACCTCAAGAACCTGATTCCATTTTCTTTGCATGCGGCTGACAGACCTTCCCTGAAAAACGGAGTTGCCGAATGCAGCCAAATCTCACATGGCTCTGATGCTCTTCCTAAATACTCCTAAATTTGGACGCTCGCAACATAGGGGTGGGGGCATGGGCCGGGGGTAGGAAGACAAGGTCAGAGCATTGTAACCCCTAGCGATGAGGGACAGAAGGGCTAATGCCGTGTTCGACCCAGTCATAAAAGTCTCCAATAAACCAAGTCGCGGTTGAAAGTATCATTCCCCGGGTCCTGCGATCCTACGTCACGCTGCTCGCCGAGATCCCACGAGACGACATAGTATGCAAATGCAATCGACTGGGACCTTCGAGGTGCTGCCTGGCCGAGGCGGGCGACGCGGCAGCCGTAAGAATAAACGGCAGCTTCCGGAATACGGCAAACGCGCCTCGGCCGGATCCGGATGCGGACCGATAATTCCGACGCGAACCACGGATCCCGGACGCCGGTTCGAGCCCCGGCGTGGGAGGGGGGGGGGGAGGGGAAGGAGGCTGAGGTGGAAGGAGAAAGGATGGGGAAGAGGAAGTGGAGTTGTAGTAGTAATAATCGCAGCAGCAGTAATAGTAGTAGCAGTGCTAGCAGTACTAGCAGTAGTGGTAGCAGTAGTAGTAGCAGTAGTAGCAGTAGTAGTGGTAGTGGTAGTGGTACTGGTAGTGGTGATGTAGTAGTAGTAGTAGTAGGTGGGGAAGAGAAGGAGGGAAAGGAGGAAGAGAAGGAGGAAGAGGAGGAGGAAGAGGAGGAGTGGGAGGAGGAATAACAACAACAACAACAACAAGAGGAGGAGGAGGAGGAGGAGGAGGAGGAGGAGGAGGAGGAGGAAGAGGAGGGGGAGAGGGAAGAAGAACAACAAGCAAAGAAAGAGGAGGAGAAGGAGCAGGAGGAGGCCATGGAGCAGCGGTTATTAGCCGGCGCAACGTAGCGCGTGATCCGCCGTGCCCAATATTTCTTGATATCAACACTACACAGAGGTCGTGATAACTAGACAGTCACACGGGAAATTGACAGGTCGCTCAACTTGGATAATTGGATTCTGAAACTGGTTATAGGAACCAGGAACCCGAATTCTGGGCGACAACTTGGGGCGGGCGAGATGCGTTTGATGCTCCAGAACGCTGCCATGGAGGCCTGCAGACACCCCGTCAAAGTTGAGAAACGTTATGGTTGGCTCAGTGTCGCGAACTATTGTCTCGGAGCGAAACTATGAGAACATGCGCTAGTGCAATCGGCGGGCGAGCCGGACCGCGGCGGGAACTCTCCACTCCGACTACTAGCCGTTAGTTTTGCATCACCAGAGCCAAGGACTCTTGGGCTTTCTAAGCACGGGTCGCAAAAGCCCGAACGCGGAATTTCTTTGGCGGAAACGATGTCAATTATGTATATCCGTCGCCCTGTGAACAATACGAAAGACTATTACACGCGAAATACTAGTATCGATTAACAATAAAGCCATAACGAAACTCTGAGGCGGTCTTATATCTTGGCACACAAGGAGGCACATGTCGTTTATGCCAGAGACACGAGGTAGCCGTCACTTCCAGTGTCTTAAAGTGCCCCGCGTGCATCCTGATTACTCACTGCATTTTCTCTCTTCCAATAGTGTCGTGTGCTTTGTTACTGCAATTATTCTACATTTATAGGCGAATGCAGTGATTTCAGTTTGTTTCTTTTTATGTGTACGTCCTCCAATCTCATATCTAAAGTTGTATCTCAGCACATGCACAC
>NC_061821.1:40488466-40493466 GCF_019202785.1 Penaeus chinensis | reverse complement strand
GGATGGGGACGGGGAGATAAGGAGGTAGTGAAGCCTGAGTGTAACAAGAGCCCGATAACTCTTGTCCACTTCGGGCACTCAAGATGTGATAAGGCTTCGCACGCGGACGCACACCAGATAAGCGAGCGAAGGCATTGTGCGCGCGTTACATTTGGTCGCCATTAAGCGTGAGATATGCGCCGCAGGTACCATCTGATCTGCTTTCCTGTCCTGTGGCCGTCGAGGTGCTCCCATCCCGGCGGCAACCCCCAACGGCTTCTGCATCCGTCTTGCCATCATTACTCGCCATCTCAGACAAAGGATTACAAATCGCCACCGCACTTCCGGTGTCATGAAACAGAAATATGGCACGAATACCTAACCGGTTGAGATTTATTGATGCCTTATACGTTTACCTGCCTATTCGTACCACACAACCCGAGGAAACAACCAATATTACTTACAGCACTGAAAATGATTACCACAACGATACAACCAAAGCCCTACCTGCAGAAATCGCGCCACGCTAAAACACCACTGCAATCACAAAACGAACCTAGAAAAAAGGAAAATTGACAAATTAATAATAATAATAATAATAATAATAATAATAATAATAATAAACAATAACAACAACAATAATAATAATAAGAAGAAAAAGAATAACGATAATAATGATAATAAAAATAATAATCTAAAAAAGTAACATTAATATTAATATTAATATCAACAACAGCAACAACAACAATAATAATGGTGATAATAACAATAAAGATAGTAATAATAGTAGTAATATTGATGATGATAATAGTAACATAAAATATTAATATTAATAATGATAATAATGACAATAACAGCATTACCAGCGACAACAACAACAACAAACCCTTACTACCATTACTCCTACTATTCCTACTACTATAATAACAACTAATACTACGACTAATACTACAACTGCTATAACAAAAGCAGGTGTAATTAAAATGAAAGTTACAATAATAATAACGAGATGATAATAATAATCATAATAATAATGTTTATGACAACATCAAAGATAATAACAACAATACCAATAATAATAAGTACAATGATACTAGCGATAATCACTACCACTACTACTCATTTTATAACAACAACGATAATTCATAACATTAATCACAGTGCAAATAGTTCTTTTACTTGCCTTCCCACAATGACATCCACCCGAACTGGCCTTCAGAGCGAGCGCCCAGGCTAGTCACAACGCAGCCTTCAGAGCATTCAGCTGTTCAATGAATGACTCGAGATCAGATGTATAATCCATTTAGCATTTCATAAGTGGGCGGCTGGGCGTTGTGGGCGGTGAGTGGCGCGGAACAAACACGCGGGAAGCACCTGTAATTTCTGCTGGCGGAGGAGGAAGCGCTTATCTGCTGTGGCACCGACGAGGAGTATTAACAGAGGACGGAACGAAGATATATGACGTGCCTCGAACAAACAAACAGGGGGACGAGATCTCCTCCGTGGATGGGTGTGGGCCTGTGGGTTTCTCTGTGTCTGTGGGTATGTCTGTGTGTGTGTGTGTGTGTGCGTGTGTGTGTGTGTGTGTGTGTGTGTGTGTGTGTGTGTGTGTGTGTGTGTGTGTGTGTGTGTGTGTGTGTGTGTGTGTGTGTGTGTGTGTGTGTGGAAAGAGAAGATAGAGGACAAAAAGAGAGAAAGAGAGAGCGAGAAGGGAAAACGGGGAAAGGGCATCCTGAGTGAAAATTATTCAGAAGCGTCTGCACTTACTCCGGTCACCTTATGAATGTGAAGTACTTAGGAGGAAGCAGGAGACTTTGCTTATATATTCTTATTATATCTAAGCCCAATCTAGTACAGTAAATGTAGTTTCCAGTCACGTTACTACGCTTACAGAACTTCCTTTACCACCAATCACACACACACACATACACACACACACACACACACACACACACACACACATACGCGCGCGCAAGTCTTCCACACATGCAACTGACCTCTCGGCAGTAACATGGCGACCAACCTGAGCTCCTTAAAGTAATGAATCACCTCCAGCCATCTTCGCCATCGCCCCTCGTACAAACGCCAAACTCTTAAAGGCTTTGATAACCCGGTGGCAAATATGGGCGTGGCTGATAATGGGGCGTGGTTATATGACGGGCGTGGTTAGGGCTGGCTTTGAGAAAGCTATCTTGTGTTGGGCCTCTCGATTTCAGTTGGGTTAATCTCTCTCTCTCTCTCTCTCTCTCTCTCTCTCTCTCTCTCTCTCTCTCTCTCTCTCTCTCTCTCTCTCTCTCTCTCTCTCTCGTCCCACCTCCATTTCTGTTAGAGCCTCTTACCAAATCAAAATCACACATAAAGAGATACATAGAAACACAAAACTCCCTTTGTAAACCTCAATGCCAAGACCATCCCAAAACAGATCATACACCAGAGCTCATACTACAAAGACAACGGCGGCCATATATTCATACCACCCAAGTCAAATCTCATTAAAATCGTAACTTAATTGAATTCCCGCACTTTCTTCCCGCAAAGATCTCTCGTTAGGCAGTTTTACGACTTGTTCCGGTGCAAGAAGGAGCTGGATCGGGTGGGGGGGTGGGGAGGGAAGGTGGGAAAGGACGGGGGGGGGGGAGGCGAAGGTGGAAAAGGACGGAGGAGGAGGAGGAGGAGGGGGAGGAGGAGGGGGAGGAGGAAGAGGAGGAGGAGGAGGAGGAGGAGGAGGAGGAGGAGGAGGAGGAGGAGGGGGAGGAGGAGGAGGAGGAAAAGATGGAGGATGATAAAGAGGAGAAGGAGGAAGAGAAGGGTGAAAAGAAGGAGAAGAAGAGGGAGAAACAGAAAGAGAAGGAGGCACAGGAGGAGGAGGAAGAAACCTTAAGGGATTTAGAAAATTCTGCAAGAGAATCAGGTGCGTAATGAGCAAGCGGCGTGTGTGGTTTCAATAGTGATAAGATCCTTTAAAAGCCCGGAATGGAAATAAAACTCCATAAAGCGATGCGACTCTTGGCATCGAAAACTGATAATACACGTTGTTGATAATGATGTTAATCCAGAATCGCAGTTAATTAAACCGTTATGTTGATTATAGTTCAGTGATAATGATAAGGACAACGCCATTTAGAAAAAAAGAAAAAAAAAAAAACGAGAAATGCTGTCATAACAATACTACAATACTACATTGATATCAACAATTTCGAGAAAAAATACAGCATATTATTTATGCAATAACGAAATATATAATATAAATAATTAAAATATCGCAAGACCACTAGAAACAGCAACACCATGAAAGCAAAAATATTTTCAATGATGATATTCACAATTGAAATAGTGATGATGATGATGATGATGATGATGATGATGATGATGATGATGATGATGATGGTGATGATGATGATGATGGTGATGATGATGATGATGATGATGATGATGATGATGATGATGATGATGATGATGATGATGATGATGATGATGATGATGATGATGATGATGATGGTGATGGTGATGGTGATGGTGATGGTGATGATGATGATGATGATGATGATAATGATATATATATATACATACATACATATGCATATACATTTACATACACACACAAACATATATATATAAATAAATATATATATATAAATATACGTATAAACATGTATATGGGTGTGTATATGTATATATATATATATGATAAACAAAAATAAAGAACAATAATAGCAAGTAAATAGTTATAGGGCCTGTGCATCACAAGCGAGAGGAGACATTGCGGAGGGAGAGGGCAGAATTAATGCGCGAGAGGCTGCGAGGGAGTTAATGGATGGGACGGGATGAGTTCCAGCGAGGACGAAAAACGGAAGGGGAAGGGAGGGAGGAGGGAGGGAGGGAGGAGGGAGGGAGGGGGAGGACGAACGGGAGGGGAAGGAGGGGAGGAGGGGAGGAAGGCGGGAGGGAAGGAGGGCAGGAAGGCGGGAGGGAAGGCGGGGAGGAAGGCGGGAGGGGTGAGGGAGGGAAGGGGAGGGCGAACTGAAGGGGAAGGAGGGGAGAAAGGGGGAAAAGGATAGGGGAGAGAAAGAGGAAGAGGCAGGCGGGAAAGGGAGGAAGGAGAGAGGGGGAGGAAGAACGGAAGGGGAAGGATGGTGGTGGAAGAAGGAAGGGCCAAGAGGGGGAGGAAAACGGGATGGAGAGGAAGGAGGGAAAGGGAGGGAAAGCGGAAGGGGAAAGAAGGGAGGATGGAGAGAAGGGGATTATGAACAAAAGGGGAAGGGTGAGCAGGAAGACGGGAGGGAGAGGAGGTAAGGATAGATAGGGGGGGAGGGATATATGTGGCAGGGATTTAAATGGAGAATGAGATGAAATAAGGGAGACAAACAGGAGGTGGAATGGGAGACCGGAGAAGAAAGTAAGGATGTGTGTGTGTCTGTGTGTGTGTGTGTGTGTGTGTGTGTGTGTGTGTGTGTGTGTGTGTGTGTGTGTGTGTGTGTGTGTGTGTGTGTGTGTGTGTGTGTGTCTGTGTGTCTGTGTGTCTGTGTGTGTGTGTGTGTGTGTGTGTGTGTGTGTGTGTGTGTGTGTGTGTGTGTGTGTGTGTGTGTGTGTGTGTGTGTGTGTGTGTGTGTGAGCGTGTTTGTGTGTATGTGTGTGTGTGCTCGTACGTGAAAGACACACAAGAAAACACGTCACGAAAGAGAGCAAATAAAACGTACAGAAAACTGATGGAGGAGAATGCACACAGAGATGAGCCATGAGTTGAAGGAGACATGAGAGAGAGAGGGAGGGAGGGAGGGAGGGGGGAGGGGGGGAGAGTGGCACGTCGATAAAGGTGTAATCAGGTGGAGCGAGCGTGAGTACCGGGGCTGCCAGTCTCTCTTGATGAGGCCACGTGACTACCAGTAATATCGCGGCGCCTAAATGTATGGATGTCATGTCGGGTATCTCTTGTTGGCATAATTTCTTAGAAATCATACCTTGTCGTAGTTCAGTTTGTCATTAGCTCGGATTTATTTTATTATGCGGAGACTGAAAATAGC
>NC_061821.1:40478466-40483466 GCF_019202785.1 Penaeus chinensis | reverse complement strand
GAGATGAAGACGGAGAAAAAGACAAAAGACAAGCAAGAGGAAAGCAAAGGAGACCGAGAAAGAGGGAGAAGGGAGAAGGGAGAGGTTCGACTACCACCAACAATAACGGGGGAACGCTACGCTGTCTCTTGATGGAAGAGGTATTTGAGGCTCATGACCCGTCATCTCTTTCTCATCTCTCATCTCTCCATTAATCTTTTTCTCTCCCTTTTCTTCGTCCAATTTCTAAGATTTATATCTTCATTATACTAACGATGAAGGCGGCCCCGCATTGGGATCCACAAAACTCAAAATTCTAAAAGTAAATAATTTTCACAGCGCGGAAGAGTATCTGTCTGACCCATTACACAAATCTCCATCATTGTCATTTACATCTGAAATAATAGTCAATTTTCCTGCAACGTACTAATTTCAGAGCGAATATAAATTTCAGCTAAATCATCATGATGATGTCGGAGCTAATCTATGATAATATTACAGCTTTAGCAATAAACATGCGTGTGCGTGTGTTGCGTCTGTGTATGTTTTCCAATTTATCTATTACGCTCCCCAACTTATTATCGGATATGACACACGCATACACATACAAACAAGCATAAGCACATACTGGTAGGGCGGGAGATATGGGTTGGGAGGGAGGGAGGGAGGGAGGGAGGGAGGGAGAGGGAGAGGGAGAGGGAGAGGGAGAGGGAGAGGGAGAGGGAGAGGGAGAGGGAGAGGGAGAGGGAGAGGGAGAGAGAGAGAGAGAGAGAGAGAGAGAGAGAGAGAGAGAGAGAGAGAGAGAGAGAGAGAGAGAGAGAGAGAGAGAGAGAGAGAGAGAGAGAGAGAGAGAGAGATAGAAACCAAGGGAAAACCTAAGAGACAGAGCGCCTTCGAGACAAACAACACACACGCACAGACAGACAGACAAACACAAACAAACAAGCCTCCCGCAGCCGAGGACGACAGCCGAGACAAGGCAGCGAAGAGGAGAGCGCGAAGTGACTCATTTCGAGGAAAACACTCCGGCCCGAAGCCCATGATCAGCAGAGCGGGCCGGACGACAGCCGCTCCCGCTGACTTCATTTCCATTGATTTTCTCGTGGCCAGATTCGCGCAGATGATTTACGAATGCGATGCGAACCAGAAAATGTAAAAGTATCGCCTTATTTCGCAGTTTTTCGAATGTTTTTTTTTTTTTTTTTTTTTTTTACCAAAGGATGCGGCACTTCGGTCAGCTTTCCCAATGAGGTCTTGCTGATAACGATGATTTTATAATTATCATAGTGTTGGGGGTGTAGGGGGGGGGGGGGGGTCGGGGAATTACATGATAACGATGACAATCAGAGAATAACAGTGAGAATAACAATGCTAATTATGTCATCAGTTCAGTGTCAAAGGTATTTACTCCAACGATAGTACCAATGATAATTACAGCATAATGATGATAAAAAAGAATAATGATAATAACAATAGTAATAGTAATAATAATAATAATAACAACAACAACAACAACAATAATAATAATAATAATAATAATAATAATAATAATAATTATAATAATGATGATGATAGTAACGATAGTAATAATAATAACAATAATGATGGCAAAAATAATAATGATAATGGTAATGATAAGATGATGATTATAAAAACAAGAATAACAACAACAACAGCAATAATTATAATTATCATCATCATTATAATAATAATGATAATAATAATAATAATGATGATAGTAATAATAATAATAATAATAATAATAATAATAATTATTATTATTATTATTATCATTATAAAAAAATATTATTGTTATTATTGCTATAATCATGATAATGATTACAATAATAATAATAATAATAATAATAATACAAAAAAAATAATGATAAAGATAATCGTTATGATGATGATAATAATAATAATATTAATGATAAATAAATAAAACAATATCAATAACAAGTATAATAACAACAATAGTAATGTACAAATAAATATTATATAACGACAGTAACAATGACAATAATGACGATAACACTTCTACTACTACTAACAAAAGTAAGACCAAAACAGCAATGAGAATGATAAAAGAACAACTAGCAACAACAAAAATAATAAACAATGACAATAAAGAGGATGAAAAACAAGCAAAAAAGCAGTGGTATTAACAACATTGCCTTCATATAACTCGCACTATGAAAGCCCATGACAGCCGCATGATCACAGACTAACAATAACATCAACGGCAATGTCAGCCTAAGAAAAACACCGCCCAATCATTCTCCCCAATCGCAATAAAGCAAATCGCAATGAAAACGCCATCACGCGTGTCAATAACTGAAATCGTTCTGCTAATCTGTGAGTTCGCACAGCCCGGCCTGATCCCCTGGCGCAGAAAAGCGAGGCGGAAGAGACGGAGACAGCATTTGTAGGCAAAGTATTTCTTCTGCGTCGCGGTGGCCATCCATCACGTCCCCCCCTCCCCCCCCCAAGTCGCGCATCTTGCAATTTTCGTCTCCATTGTTAGGGCTCCCACCTTCGAGGTTCTTTGCTAAACCGTGGCTTCCGCGGATGTCCGTCTTCTTTCGTGGGGGAGGGGCGCGGAGGGCTTTTCAAATATATTCCATTATCAATTTTCCCCCCGAGTATGTGTTATTTCTGGAGCTACGGGTTCAAGCACATGAAAGTTTCCTTTGCTCCCTGTTCGGCGCGTGACAAATGCTGCTCATTCTGCGCCCTCGCTTAATCAGTCCGGGAGAGACGTAAAGCCGAGAGAGCACCTTCCGTCTCGGGTCATGCCTGACAACCAAGGCTCCTCCAGCCTCGACTTCTTCCAGGTGCTTCAGAATGTCAAGTGCCTCAAGGTCACCTCGCCTCCGCTGCAGCACTCACGGCCTCAAAGAGATCTTCAAAGATATCACTTAGTTCTTACAGTCATGCACAATACCTAAAGTTGTTCCAAAATCACATTAGCATATTTCCCGAAATGACTTTCGAGAACAACTCTCAACTTTAATTTCTTTACAATTAAATCTAATCGTTTCCTCGGACCACCGCCGCGGCGCCCCATCATCCAGGTCGGCATTTTATCCCTTTCCCTTCAGACGAGTCACCAATTTCCCGCTTCTCCCCTTGGTTCCCGGCAGGGCGCGGCGCCCACCCCGGCCCTGATGAACACCTGGTCACACTGGCCACTGCACCGTCAGGAGGGAGGGAGGGGGGGGGGGGCTCTAAGACAAAAGACGTATTTCCTTAACAGTTTCCAGGACGGATTCTCCTTTGCCAGCCAATGGGGCGACGGCACCGGAGACTGCGGCCGCGACTCCACCATTGACCTCCTCTAACCGCGAACAAAAGACTTGCGAACGCGGCGCGGCGCTCGCACGCCCTTGGGGGATGGCACTGCCGCACCTACGCTTGCGACAGAAGGAAAAGGGCGTGCTGATATCATCACAGGATAAATGATTGGCTTTCAAGTGTATATGCATACAGATTTTATACATGTGTGTGAATACACACATGTATCAGTATATGCATGTATGTGTGTGTGTGTGTATGCATATATACATACACATAAATGTGTATATATATATATATATATATATATATATATATATATATATATATATATATATATACACACACATTTTATATATATATATATATATATATATATATGTATGTATGTATGTATATATATGTTTATTCAAGAGCCATGTAATCCACTGCGGGATCTAGGACTCTGTCAATTCACTACTGAGGGGTTATTTGGCAGTACCACCCTTGCCTGATTGGATGCTTTCCTAATCAACCACGGTTCGGCGCGCTAACGCTTGTGCCACGGCGGCGACTTCCCATACGACACCTGCATTTGACTTCTCAAGGCAATATGTCGTTTTCTCGCCGTGAGATCGTGATCGAGCCAGCAGTCAGAGTGCAGGCATTTTTACGACTGCCGCGGCGGGGAATTAAACTCGGGACCACACACACACACACACACACACACACACACACACACACACACACACACACACACACACAAACACACACACACAGATAGACAGATATATATCCCTTTCAGACTCATATATAAAACACGATTTTAGACATGTGTTTTGGTCATTCTAGCCATGCAAATGAAGCCCAGAATGTTTTTTTAGATACATTATATCTATCTATCTATATCAATCCGTCTATTCATTTATCTCTCATACATACATACATATATATTCATACATACACATACAAATACATACAGATACACACACACACATAAGATATATTTATATATATATATACATATATATATACACACATATACATATATATACATACTATTTACCTACATACATACATACATACATACATACATACATACATACATATATATATATATATATATATATATATATATATATATATATATATATCGCGAGCGTGCGCGTGTATGTTTGTGTGTGTATGTGTCTGAGTATGTGAGCATGCAAGCATACATATAAATACCTACATACACACACGCATACATATAATATATTTGTATGAAGACCCCGTAGTATAAATTATCTACATTTATCTTATTCTTGTTTTCCTCATCGGAACTTCCAAGCGGAAAATTATTGGTCGCCGCATTAACGATATATCCCGCCGATCTGGTCACACCGAAACGTGAGACACAGAGATATATTGGCTGATTTCTCAAGAGCCCTGGAAGGTCACGAGCGCTCTCGGGGTTTCGCAATTAGCCTCATGGCATTGAGACCTTGCCGATCGCGCTCCGATTGGCGCTTCGAGCCTTTCACGGTTCTTCATGACGAACTGCTTCATTTCTGCTCCGTTCTTTCGAGCAGACTTGCCTCATATGCAGCCCTGTATTAGCCGTTACATTTGTCGAACAAGAATCTCGCACTCAACTTTCGCAAATCGTCGCGAGTGAGAAAAGGAAAATTCTCTCGCAATTTGAAGTTTCTATTGAGAGGCCACATTTGGTTAAGCTACGCGCCGCAGCATTGCGATGCATCTCAGAG
>NC_061821.1:40468466-40473466 GCF_019202785.1 Penaeus chinensis | reverse complement strand
ACGGGAAACTCGGATAAGGCGAAATACGAAAAAGGGAAAAGTGGGGAAGGAGAGGGGAAAGGGCGAGGCGAAAAAGTTAAGGGCTGGGAAGGAAGGTGAAAGTGCGAGCACCGGGTAAGTGGAGAGTTCAAATGGGGAGGGAAGTGAGGCTGTCGTGGAAGGGGGGAGGCGAGGAGAGGAGGGGGGTAAGGGAAGAGAGAGACGGAGAACAGAGAGTGAGAGGGACACAGGGGGGAAGGAGGGGAGGGTAAAGGGAAAAGGGAAGAAAACATCGAGAAGAGAGGAGAAAAAAAGGAAAATGGAAAGAGAGAGAGAGAGAGAGAGAGAGAGAGAGAGAGAGAGAGAGAGAGAGAGAGAGAGAGAGAGAGAGAGAGAGAGAGAGAGAGAGAGAGAGAGAGAGAGAGAGAGAGAGAGAGAGAGAGAGAGAGAGAGAGAGAGAGAGAGAGAGAGAGAGAGAGAGAGAGAGAGAGAGAGAGAGAGAGGAGGGATGGATGAGAGAGGGAAACTGCGGTTGGAAAAATGCAGAAATACGAGGATAGCGGAGGTAGGTAATGGCTGATCCTCGCTGTTGTGCAGGAATGTCAAGGTTAGGGCGATGACAGTTGCGGTAGATGGAATGGCCTGAACAACAGACGGGAAAGAAAAGGAAAAAAAAAAAAAGTTTGTCAATGAATCTCGGGCTCACAGCAAACAATACTAAGTGAAAGTTTGACGAAGGCAAACAAACATGCAACTGTTGTAAGGCGAAAACAGAGACAGTAGTTTAAAGAAAACAAAACAAAAAGTAAGTATATATATATATATATATATATATATATATATATATATATATATATATATATATAGCAATTCAAGGGTCAGGTGAAACAGAGAGAAGAAAAGAAATAAGAAAGACGAGAAAAGTTCAAGAGCAAAGAGTGACAAATGAGAGGCGGAGAGAGGCGTGGGCGAGGCGAGTTGTACCGTATGTCAAATCGGCGAAGCAGGGCAGAGCCAAGGCCATCGCGCGAGTGAGTTAGGTCTGCGAACTATGAAGGGGGGGAGGGGCATGTATGGGGCAGCCCCCACTCCCCATCCTGGTGCTCTGACCCGGCGCCCAACTCCTTAAGGCAGAGGAAGAAGGGTGGATGCAGATGTGGAAGGAAGGAGGTGAGGAACAAAGGGGAGGGAGGGAAGGAGGGAGCGAGGGGGGGGGGAGGGGTTGGAAGGCCGTAATCTATAGTTCACATTATGCAGCCTTCCACCCTCGAGGAGAATCACATAATCGTTTTGTTATTGAAGGCGAAGATTGTTTACCGGGCCCGCGTGATCATTATGTCGGGGAATGTTTCAGCCTTTATCGTCGGCATCATTTCCAGGCGTTCTCGTGTTCCTCCGGGATATCACCCGGTTGTCGAGAAAACAATTCTCTAACATATGGCCGCGGGATTTATACGATTATTTTTCTGCCACTTTCATCCGTAAATATCTTACGGTCGCCGCCCCCTCCCCGCCGAGGGCTTTCCGGAGGCGAGGGCGCGCAATGTTCCGTCGGGAGGAGTGATGTTTATCCGATGTGAATGTGTTAGACCGTGGGAATGCGTCCCCCGCGAGCCCGCTGTCCCATTGTGACTTCTCCACTGTTTTATGTCAACATAAGACGGGGCAATATCACATTCCGCACTCCAGCCACTGCCACGGCAGATATGTACGAGGATCTCGGATATCATGCAGATTACACGGCACCATCGCTGGCATCGTCACTGGCACCGTACCATCAATACCACTGAGGGGTAGATGGCACAGTATCGCCACTGGCACTTGGTCGCTGGCGTCGCAACACTGTGCACTCAGGGGCACAGTATAGAGGTACATCGTTATCAACGCAAGAATGCAACAATCAAGAAGCCATCAGTGCCACATCGCCATCCGTACCGAAATACTAACATAGTCACTCTCACAAGGAAAATCCGATCGCATAATACTATGATGCTTTTTCATCAGCATAAAGATGATACGGGAGCGACCAAAAAAAAGGTTTTTACCCACATACATATGTATATGTGTATGTATGAGACTGCTTACTTACACACACACACACACACACACACACACACACACACACACACACACACACACACACACACACACACACACACACACACACTCACACACACACACACGCACATATATATATATATATATATATATATATATATATATATATATATACATATATATATTTATATATATATATATATATATATATATATATATGTATATATATATACAATATATATGTATAAAAATGTGTATAGGTATATGTATATATGTATATATAAACATGTATATATGTATGTATATATGTATGTGTCTATGTATGTATGTATGTATATGCATTTGTACATATATATACATATATATAAATATAGAAACGCACATGTGTGTGTGTGTGTGTGTGTGTGTGTGTGTGTGTGTGTGTGTGTGTGTGTGTGTGTGTGTGTGTGTGTGTGTGTGTGTGTGTGTGTGTGTGTGTGTCTGTGTGTGCGTGTGCGTGTGCGTGTCTGGACAATTTTTTTTTAATCCATGAAAACCCCCACAGAGAAGCAGGCAATCTAATTACAAGCTGACAGTTAGTAATTAAACCTTTCTATCAAATGCTGCTGAGAAAACCTCTCAGAATTCACCAGACAAGCACGTTCTTGGAAAATAAACACACACAGATAAATACATACACGCGCACATAGACCTACACGACCCCTCTTCCTCATTAATAAAATGAGCACCTAAACTCTTTTCCTGTCAAAGAAATGAGCGGAAATAAGCTCACAAAACTATTCTTTCTACGAAGGCCATCCGAAACGCGTCTTCTCGAATCAAGGAGAATCAAGGCCATTAGCTAATATAATTGTCGCAACTAATTGAATTTAAGTCTCAATTACAAATAAAGCCGAATCAAGGAATCTCAGCAAAAATGCTTTAATCCTTCAACAGAGTTTATCCCATGAACGGATTTTAGGCTCGAAAGGTTTCTGATCCCCCACTGAACGCTTGGGGATCCCGGTTCTTATTATGAGGATGCACTTTCTGCTTAACAGAGCACTGATTCATTACACAATTTTACTAAGTGGAGGTAGTATTTTTTTCTGGGGAGTGGGGTTAAATCCTACTGCATTTATATACGTATGATGTATTGCCAAGATAAGGTACTACTATGTGTTTTTTTCTTCCCTATTGTTAGTTATCTTTGATTTTTTTTTTTTTTTTTAAGTTTCTATCCCATTGTGACGCATCTTCCGACGCAAGTATACTTTGCAGACAACGCCTACCCAGCCCTTCTATGCCTCACTTTGTTTTCGCCAAGAATCCTTGCATTCTCCCACTTACCAGATGTATCAGCTTCCTCTCAACATGATCCACAGCTGGTTTTCTAAAGGCTTCCACGTGTCTTACAGCAAATACACCTTTTGTTTTGATAATTCTCACGCTACACATCACGCTTTCAAACGCCCTCGCCTTTCCCTCCACGCCGTCCCTCCTTCCCTCCATCACCCTTTCGATGCAAGCCACGTGCCCAAGCCCTCTCCTCAGGTCCTGCCGGTTCTTCCTTTGAATTGTCGTGCTTTCCCCTCCTACTCCTCCTCCTCCTCCTTTTCACTCCCTCATAGCTTCCTTCCCCTCTTACTCCTTTGCCCCCTCCCTTTCCACTTCCCATTTCCCCCCTCCCTCCTACCTCAGTTCCCTCCTCCTCCTCCTCCTCCTCCTCCTCCTCCTCCTCCTCCTCCTCCTCCTCCTCCTCCTCCTCCTCCTCCTCCTCCTCCTCCTCCTCCTCCTCCTCCCTTTCCCCTTTCCCGACTCCCCCTTTCGCCCCTCCCTGGGAGCTTGCTCCCCATCTCAATCCATCGGCCAGGAAGAGTTTGCGGGAGTTTGACAGGGCGAAACCACAGCGGGCCGTCGGAGATGGACTGGGGCCGCGGACGCAAAACCTTTCGTCCTACTCCCGGGCGAGTTCTTGGCATGCCCTTTTTATCACTGGAGTTACAGTAACTGCTCTTTTCATTTCAGAAACTTTCTTTCGCAAGAAGCTATATATGATTATGTCCTCTTTTTTGTCCGCATTGTGTGCGCTGTTTTCTGGCCAGTTCTAAATTTAATATGCCTTTCTTAGAAAAGTAACATAAGTGGACAAAATTCACCGACACATAAAAGGAGACTTGAATAAAAGTGCGTTTATGTGCATATGTACACTACACACAGAAACAGAAACACACACACACACACACTTATATAAATACATACATAAATATATATACCTATATACTTATATAAATACATATGTATATGTATAATATATATGCCTATACATAAATTTATGTATAACATCACATATATATACATATGTAAATATATATATATATATATATATATATATATATATATATATATATATATATATATAGATATATAGATATGGATGTACATATATATACATACATATACGTATATATGTATATAAATATATATATACGTATATATGTATATAAATACATATATATATACACACATATACATATATATATATATTTTTTTTTTTATACAGCTATTCATTCCACTGCAGGACATGGGCCTCTCTCAATTCACTATTTAGAGGTTATATGGCAGTGTCACCCTTGCCTGATTTAATGCCCTTCCTAATCAACCACGATTCAGTTTGCTAACACTTGTGCCACGGCGGTGACTTACCCTATGATACCTGCGTTTGACTTCTCAAGGCGATATGCGTTTTCTCGGGCTCGAGCAAGCAGTCAGAGCGCAGGCATTTTTTACGACCGCCGCGGCGGGGAATTGAACTTGGGACCACTAGGGGCCGAAGTCCAGTGCGCTAACCACTGGACTATCGCGGCAGTCACACACACACACACACACACACACACACACACACACACACACACACACACACACACACACACACACACCCGCACCCACACCCACACCCACACCCACACACATACACACACACA
>NC_061821.1:40453466-40458466 GCF_019202785.1 Penaeus chinensis | reverse complement strand
CAGTCGTCCCAAAATTATTCCCTTTCTTTCAACCAAAAGTAGAACATTGAAAGCGAAGTGCATCACTTATTCCAGCGATGGAAGCGTCCGGCGATTCCGGGCGAGGCGTCGGCGGCACTTGAGAGGCGCGGCTGTGAACACGTGAACAAGTGCCAGGTGGTGCCGCCTCAGCCTGCAAGTCACTATCGCGTCACCACAACATGATCACTGTAAACCCGGCGGAAATGGCTCTTCCAGAGGGGGCTGGAGCCGCGCTGGCTCGTTACCTTTCCATCAAGGTATCTCAGCCCCCCTGAAGTGTACACCCACAGGGTAAGATGGGGGGTGTAGTTGACTGACGTTACCCTTGCGTGGGCGGCGGTCCCCGGGTGATGAGAGCATCTGGGACCGAGTGGGCGGGCTGGGAGCACGTCACAGCACCCGCCTGGAGGGAGAGAGCGCGGCAGTGGTGGTGAGCGAGACCCACGGCTGCTCCTCGCCAACTGCCCGCCGCCCGGACCACCACACGCCGCCCCGCCCCCAGCCAGCCCGCCCCGCTCGCAGGTCATCCGCACCCAACCACAGGTCAGCCGCCAGGATATTCATGTTAAAGATGCTGTGTGCTCGTCATCCATGTCTTGGGTCGGTCCTTCCGTAATCTCCATTCTCGAAACTTTCTTCACTTCTCTCTTATCCTCTCCTGTATAATCCCAGTCATATGCTGTTCTACACGAAACACTGCTATCATGTTATCGTATAAAAGGGTGCCACAACGCTTCATACAATAGAGTGGAATCACGACATCTCATAGTAAAGAGTGGTACCATTACACCTCATATCAAAGAGGGGTAAGCTACACCTCATGCAAGAGTGGTATCACTACAAAACGTCAACATAATGGGAAAGTGTAGATAAGAGTGGAAAAGGTATATCGCCCTCGACTTTATGAACAATATAAGAAAATGAGGAAAGCTGAGCTATCGACTAAAATACAAATCACAGCGGACCAGAAGTAGAAATCAAGGTTCTCCCAACAGCCAAGGCAAGATGGGAAACCATACATCAAAGACGGGACCTCACTGTATAAATGGGCTCTCACCACACACCAATGCACCATCGGGAAGACGGACCCTCACCATACTCCAGCAAAGAAGGGAAGAGGAAGGGGGAGGGGGAGAGCGAGGGAAAGGGGCCAAAACATACAATAGCGAGAATTTAGTGCTCTGTTAAGTAATGCGAGGAGAGCAAGGGCCTGGCCGCCGTACACGCCTCCCGTTATTGCGTCACTAACATCGTGGGTTACGAGCTCGGGCAACCTACAATCACACATAAGACTGCAATGACATACTTGCTCCGATGCTGACCTGGTCGGCATTAACCAGCGCTGAATACGGAAACAGCATAAGCGACGAGGGAGGTTCCGACAAAAATGTTGTACATTGGTAATAATATCTATTATAGCACGCGCGCGTGTGTGTGTGTGTGCGTGCATGTCTGTATGTATGTGCGTGTATCAATGGATGTCAGAGAAACCAACCTACACTCACGTACACCATCTAACAATGCTCTAGCTTCAGAGTAACAATTCGCCTTACGTGACGGTATATTCCTACTCTGAACTTTAATAAGTTTCTCATTTCATCTTTTCTGTTTTGTTTCTTTTAATATCTTCTCCCTCTACACTTCCTCATAATCATGTCCAACCTTAATGCCCACAAGAGTAAAAGAGAGGTACAAGCGCACTCAGAAAATAAAACTAACCATTTTCACTATACCTGTAGGTCCAATGAACTATACTTCAATAAGAAGATGATGAAAAAGGAGCACTTTATTGCAGTGTCCCCCAAACAGCCCAGCGTTAATGAGAATGGATTAATTAATGTTTTGGGCAAACATGTGTGCATTTTCACGGTACGAGTGAATACCAGGCCAGGCACACACCCTCACGTGTGAGATGCCGCGACCCAATCACGGGACAGGAGAAAATTCTAAAAAGAAGGAAAAATAGATATATATACATTGAGGTCGTATCACCTTTTTGGCTAGAGGCATATCCGAGAGTTCCATTTCATGTAATATATGGTAAAAATGGAGATTTTCTTTCACCCTTCTATTGCAGTGGAAGAATATTTGTATTCGAATATCATCAATATAGTTTATATATTTTTTCTCTCTTTCTCTTTTTATTCCTTTCCAAACTGCACCATTTTCTACCGACCAGGTAATTGGATCATCAATATTTGGGAAAATCACATAATCACTAGATAATATGAAAAAAAATCCTATAATAATTAAAGAGGACCTAATACCTAACTAATAGACGACACTACGCGAGCCGTGTTTAGCGCCGACTAAATCCGGGTGTCTGGGGCGTGGGCGTGGACACAAGGACACGCATCTCGGGGTGTAGCTCGCGGGGTTACATAAAATGCATAAAAAACACCCGATCGTAATGTAGTGTGTATGATCCCTGTTTGTTTGTTTCATGGCCCAGCTGACTGACTCTGGCCTGCTCGTCTGTCTCTGCTTACTCCTTGCTTCCTTTTCTAAATGTTTATTAATGATTCATATTTTTTCTTTATTTATCTACACTCTTTGATACTGTATTCAGTAACTAGGTCATTTGTTAAATTTCTAAGTCATCTATTAATTATAGAATGTATCCCTTGTTCCTTTAAGAACATTTCCACGGGCTTAGCTGTATTTTTGATGTAATAAGCAATACCTGTGTCCTTGATTAACCTCGTTCAGGTAGAGTCGCCTACGCACGTTTGCACGCAATACACGCAAACACCTTTTCGTGTGGATTTAGTACTCTAACGCTTTTATGCGATATATAAAGCGACTTGCTTATTTGTTTGAAACCTGCTACTGTGACTGCAAAAAAAAGACACATAGACTGATCATTTTTATGTTTGTTCGTGTTCGTTTTCTGCAGCAAGAAATGCAAACAGAAGTATTTGCAGAACGGAAATAGTATCCCATAATTAACAAGACTCAATCTATCAAAAATTATAATCCAACTTTTTTTTTAGAGATAACATGTTCGGGCGATTTCAGATACTTTCCATGCGGTCGCGGTCACATGTTCCCATTTGTATCGGATGCAACATGGCAGATGTGCTGGTGAAAACAGGTCAGCGCAGCGGATGTGCAGACAAAGGTGAGGATTAGACTTAGTCGATACGGACTGACCTGGCTTGCGGGCAGGCTCTTCGGTGTAAGTCGCTGGATAACTTGCTTATTCGAAATACTGTAAATCCTTGGAGAGCTTAGTTATGAGAAGCACATACCGAATAAACAAAGTCATATTCGCCACGTGATAATAAAGATCAACGACAACACCTCGCACAAAGGCCCAACATGAGTTGAACGAATGAGACTCTGTTCTTTATGGAGACTCACCATACACAACATCCCCCTCCCTCGCCTCTTCCTTCGCGAAAATATGAAGTTCATATCGTGCGGGTATAAAAACCAACTCTGTTTCAACTTCCAAAGTGATAAGTGCGCTGGCGAATCTCTGCAAAGACGATAGCTGTATCTTGAAGAATTGCTTAAAATAAAGGCAACCATTTTCTCTCTTCCCAGCCTACAATGCGATTTCTCTCCCTAGTCGAGAATAGCCAACATGTCGCAGACGGTTCTCGCCACGCCAGGACCCCATTCTCGTCTAAAATTGTCTGGGAACAATTTGGAAAAATACAGGGCGAACTATTTGATAAATGTGGAAGGAAATGAAGTCACATGTATTCAAGGATCAACCAAGATCGCTCAAAACATAGCTGTAATAAAGCTGTGTGAATGTGTTTATCACCACCAACTGCCTTTCCATTGGCAATAACTAACGGCATGAAAATTTCCGCAGGTAACTTGCACATTGTTTTCATTGATATTAGTTCTTTCCCGAAGTGTATATTAATTCATAATTTCAAAAGATCTTTCTTTCTCTATTTTTTCTCTTTTTCTTTCTATTCCTCTTTCTCCCTCATGTTCTCCTCTTTCTCTGCCTCCCTCTTCCTCTCTTTTTCGTCCTCTGCCTAATTGTTCCGTTCCCTATAGCAGATATTAATCTGAACGAAACAGGAAACTGAATTTGTCATTGTTCTTTTTTCGAGAACAGCCACGGTGATTTTACACGCAAAACACTAAAACTGAAGATGTCCAATATATTGGACACGACCCAATCATATGCAAATATATAGGCAAAGTTGTGTGACAGTTGTCTTGTTTCTGCTGTACCGTATGATACTTCACCATTTTGGACTTTTGAAACAAGACTTTTATTCGCAGCCAAGAAAAGTTTGCAAGACGCGACCATCATCAAAGGATAAAACAATTTATCACATGCTTGTAAAACGTCGGACTCTTGAAACAATTGTCGGAACTTTTGACCGGATCACTGAGGCTACTCGAAAACGCCATTCAGGATTCTTGTCTCAAGATTTCAAGGTGAAGGAGAGTGAAGTTACGGATTTATTATGATGCAACTGATTTCGCAACACAATGGGTGCAAAAAAAAAACTATTCTACTTACTAGGAATGCGTAAACCAACTTAATCAGGTTTTATCTAAGAAAATAACTTTTTCTTACCCACTCACATGATCCTCACAGCCCTAAAGGCATTAGAGAGAGGAGTCAGCGAGCTCGCAGCGTTCTCATAGCAGGAACAGCACGCCAATATGCTGCACTGCTACTCCCACAGCATCAGAACCCAAGAGCCACAAGTGCTGCACCGCCGCCCTCGCTCCCTACACAGCACGCAAGTACCGGAGCTGTACCAAAGACTAACTTTACGACTACTGCTGCAGCTCTGCTCACACAGCTAAGCTCAGGGATCATAAACTGCCTATTTCCCCGGATCCAGAAGGCAAAGTCTCCCCACAGTCATTCTGAATTAAGAGCCAATTTACCACGCTTGCAAAGCTGGATATAGGACGTTACAATTTTGAGACTGGGAGACGCTCGGGCCAAGATTCACATTCTACGGTCGGGAAAGCCCTAAGGCTGAGTCCGTGCG
>NC_061821.1:40438466-40440966 GCF_019202785.1 Penaeus chinensis | reverse complement strand
AACCACATACATCATAAACGTAATGTTAATCCCTTTTGAAAGATGACCTAAGTTTTTAATGATTCTGCAGCGACATACAACATCCATGAAGAGAGGATCACTAATGACTTGACACGGGAGTTATTATTCAACAAATTTTCACATGTCAACACAAGATGATATATGAAAGTTATCATTGCAGCTGCCATTTATGTAAAGGATCCTTGACATGCAACAAACAGGATGGGACGAACAGGGAATACAGCCACGTACACACACACACACACACACACACACACACACACACACACACACACACACACACATGTACTAATACACAAATACACACACATACAGTTTTATACACACATACACACACGCGAGGGAGAGAAAGAGAGATAGAGATAGAGATAGAGAAAGAGATAGAGAAAGAGAAAGAGAGAGAAAGAGAGAGAAAGAGAAAGAAAGAGAGAAAAAGAGAAAGAGAAAGAGAGAGAAAGAGAGAAAGAGAGAGAAAAAGAGAGAACGAGAGAGAAAGAAAGAGAAAGAGAAAGAGAAAGAGAGAGAAAGAGAGAAAGAAAGAGAGAGAGAGAGAGAGAGAGAGAGAGAGAGAGAGAGAGAGAGAGAGAGAGAGAGAGAGAGAGAGAGAGAGAGAGAGAGATAAAGAAAGAGAAAGAGAAAGAGAAAGAGAGAGCGAGAGAGAGAGAGAGAGAGAGAGAGAGAGAGAGAGAGAGAGAGAGAGAGAGAGAGAGAGAGAGAGAGAGAGAGAGAGAGAGAGAGAGAGAGAGAGAGAAAGAGAAAGAGAAAGAGAGAGCGAGAGAGAGAGACAGAGAGAGAGAGAGAGAGAGAGAGAGAGAGAGAGAGAGAGAGAGAGAGAGAGAGAGAGAGAGAGAGAGAGAGAGAGAGAGAGAGAGAGAGATAAAGAAAGAGAGAGAGAGAGGAAAAGGGAAAGAGCAGCAGGGCAAGTGAGAGAAATGGAGGATCTGATAGAGAGTTGGCAGGGCGGCGCGTGGGCGTGTGGGTGATAGGAAGGGAGTGTTCCATCATCCCCGGCTGCTCAAAGGGCGTCTGGAATACCAAGTTAGCGGAGCCTCACCTCATGTGTTGAGCCTAATGTATGACGGCCAGATTCTTACACATTGTGCGGCCATTCGTCGAGCTTACCGGCATCGCTGCCTTATGCGCCGACGATGACAAGCGGGCCGGCGAGAGGTCGACGGCGATGGCCATGAATACGTGGTCCGGGCCCTGGCGAGGGCCGCCGCCGAGACTCTTGCTGTCTCCTCTGGGCTTCGGGCTTTGTTGGCACGGGGCGTAAGCAGCTTTATTTCTTATGGTAATTGGTTGCCTCTTCTATCTGTCTCTTCTTTTAGTTCTCTCTTTTCTTTTTCTTCTTAATCTTCTTCTTCTTCTTCTTCTTCTTCTTCTTCTTCTTCTTCTTCTTCTTCTTCTTCTTCTTCTTCTTCTTCTTCTTCTTCTTCTTCTTCTTCTTCTTCCTTCTTTCTTTCTTTCTCTCTCTTTTGGTCTGTCTGCCTGCCTGTCTGCCCGAGTGTCTGTCTATCTATCAGTCTGTCTGTTCTATTTCTGTCTATCTATCTGTCTCTGTCTGTCTGTCTGTCTGTCTGTCTGTCTGTCTGTCTGTCTGCCTGCCTGCCTGCCTGCCTGCCTGCCTGCCTGCCTGCCTGCCTGCCTGCCTGCCTGCCTGCCTGCCTGCCTGCCTGCCTGCCTGCCTGCCGGTCGGTCGGTCGGTCTGTCTCTCCCTCTCTCTCTCTCTCTCTCTCTCTCTCTCTCTCTCTCTCTCTCTCTCTCTCTCTCTCTCTCTCTCTCTCTCTCTCTCTCTCTCTCTCTCTCTCCCCCACCCTCCCTCCCCCAATTTCAAGAACAAAAGAGAAGGCTTGTCGCGAGGCCCCGAAATGCGAGCGAGTGCGAGTGGTCTTATTGGATTAGCCTCACAAGCCTCAATTTGACGATAATACATAAATGTAAGACTCGGACACGGAGTTTAGCAATCTGTGGACCCGATTCTTCAGGCCATTTGCTCCGTGTGAGGCAATTTTTCCAGGTATTCGTACCGACCGGGCTATTATCCCCGAACAGTGTGGTGAGGGATATAGCAGGCGGCCGGGCGGGGGACGTAGCCCTGTGTGGCATGATGATACTCGGCGGGGACGTGGTATCTTCTGAAAGGGCCTTGGAGTTCAGGAATTACACTTCCCTAATGTGTCCTATATTTGCATCTATATTTGTCTATTCTTATACGTTGACAATATCTATGTAGTTATTATATATGTTTATATGAGTCTATATATATGAAGGGAACGATGTTTGGCATTCTTCATGAATTTATCTTTCTATTTACTGAATTCCCGAAGCCCCTTTAAAACCCTTGCTCTTTGCCAACTGATTCATGCTTTGCCGACTTTCGAAGTTACAACATTAAGTGGTTCCCTTTCCTTAGAAAGTCCTCTAAACTCATTTTTACCTGATTCTTTCCAGAGTAACGACGAGTATTAGAGGACTT
>NC_061821.1:40415966-40418466 GCF_019202785.1 Penaeus chinensis | reverse complement strand
CAATAACAATTATAATAACAATAACAGTAACAATAATAATAGAAATAATAACAACAATAATGATAATATTGATATTACAAATAAAATATAATAGCAAAATAATAATAATGATGATAATAACAAAAACATAATAACAATAATAACAAATATAACAATATTATCATTATTATTAATAATAGCAATAATAACAAAAATAACAATAATAACAATATTAATAATGATAATAATAATAACAACAATAACAATGACTATAACCAACAATAACAACAATTACAACAACAATAACATTAATTATAATAATAATGATTATCATTATTATCATAATGATAAAACAACAATAACAATAATAATTGCAATAATAACAATATCAACAACAGCAATAATGATAACAATGCAACAATAATAATAACAATAATAGCACAAACAATAATAACTGTACGAACTCATAAATAAAAAACACCCCTTATGCCTCCAAATTTCCCTCTGTCAACCGCAGTGTCAAAGCCAATGTATTACCATCCCTCCATCAACCAATAAGCTCCTAATCAGCCAGTAATAAGGCTTGCTTTACAATAATACAAAAAAAAAGAGAAAGCACTAATAGAATAAAGCCCCTTCATAATGAGTCGCTTGCAACTTTTAGATCAACGTTTCCTTTCCCCCTTAATGTCTCCTTTGTCACTCCATTGTCAGTTCATTGCAAAATTCGTTGAATGAAATGGGCAGGATAAATGTGGTGTTTTTTTCGCCTTCCCTTAAATGATTATATGCAGGCGTGGCCATCCTGGAGCCGCCCCGCCTTGCAAACACTAACACCTGCCATAACTCAGAGCTAATTGGACACTCTCTCTTGGTTTATAAGTCCTACGGAGCCCTGGTCGTGTGAGACACTTTAGGATATTATCATAGATGTCGACAGCTTGCTGAGTCGTAAATCTAAATAAATATCAAATGTTTCAGGAGAAGCTCTGTGATATTTAGATACGTTGATCTGTCAGTAATATTTCAAATCATTGGATATTAAACCAGAATTAAGGTGTAAAAAACTGGTGACGTGGAAAAAGTGGTCGGACTATTTTTATGCCAGTCACCCCTGAATATCCGTAAAGCCTCCGTCCTTCTATACACTTCTTGTCTAGGTTGGAGGAACCAAAAGAAAACGAGGATTATGAAAGGAGAAACATTACTTATAACTACAATCCATGTGAAATCACAAAATAAACATAAAATACACTTATCACCCGTTTAAACTTATAAAAAAATCCAAATCATCGAAATTAAAATTGTGATTACAGTGACAACGTGCGGGGAACAACAAATCAAATCCAAATTCCAACCGTGGCTGCCGAATTCAGCCCCTACTCACAAAACGCCGACGGATCAAGTTTCCTTGCCCCATTTCAAGTGAGCCTAAGTACTCGCGGCAACAAATTAGCCGGGGGGTGAAAACCAATCAACACGTAATATCCTAATTTGCCAACCCTCCCTCCGGTTGCAGTTGCTGATTCGTTATTTATTCTGCACAGTAAATGCATCTTCCTATCGAAGGGTAAAACGGACCAATAGATAAATCAACACCGCGTTGCGTAGCCTAATCAGTTGTTCGTGCCCCGGAGGACTTCGGGTTATCTATGCCAAGCTATTAAGCTGCCGAACACCCAGGTGGTGAGAAGCGCCCCGGGGGTTCATGGCTCCCCGGGGGATGGCTGGTCATGAGGGCGAAAGGAACGTCGTGAGGAAAGAGGGAAGCCGAAGGGCCAATGGAGGTCACGAGAGGGCGGCGCGCAAGTCGGCGGAGAAAAGCACACTTTTGCTTTCCAGTGCTTTGGGTTTTGCGGGGATGCAAGTCTATGGCACTGAAAGCAGGTCAAGTGTAACCGAAATACAGTTTTTAAAAAGTTAGGACATGTGATATTTCCCGTTCACTTTTCCTTGATGGGACTCGTTGACAGCTATAGTTACACAGATTAAATATAATTTCGTAAATCTTGGAGGGCACATTGTAAAAATAATATGAAAATTAAGATCCACGAAAACAAGACCGTAATCATAACGAAAAAATAATATCACTGCAACTGCAACACGTGAAATCGCCTTTAAATAGCCTTTATGTTTGATCAAGTTTTATTGTGAATTCGTTTAGATTCACCCGGATTGCCTTAGCCTCTCTGGGATGGATTTAATTTGATAGCCTCGCTGGGATGGATTTGATTTGATTAAGTTAGACTCGATTTATTTCGATTAGACTGAAGTGAAGTACTGGAAGACGCCTGTCACTAGACTGAGTGTAGCGGAGAAGCAAGTAAATCCTATGGGATGGAAATTACGTTGGAAATAAGATTATAGTCTTTAATATAAATGTGTTAAGTTGGATTAGATTAAATTTGGTTTGGCTGTTATAATATCTATAGAAATATCATCCATTACAATAAGTAAAATATTAATATCCGCCTCTATTAATTACCTTCTTATATATACGCGTACATGTGAACAGAATTAT
>NC_061821.1:40408466-40410966 GCF_019202785.1 Penaeus chinensis | reverse complement strand
ATAACAGGTCGTGCTCACAATCTCATACCCTTTAATCTGCATTTCTATGCAACATCTTCGTCCTCCGTATCAGCACTACACAATGTACTTAATTTACACATACAGTACAACCAATTTTGAAATTACCATTTTAACCGCCTACGTCACTCACTGATCTAGGACCAGCCTTCAAACCCCGAGTCAGTACAGCGCCAGATCGGTCCAGCGTCCCACAGCCACGACATATATTAACATTTCCTCCCACTCGGGAATACCTAAACATTTTCCTTATTGTTATCGATAAGCTAAAGCCTTATCAAAAAGTGACGATCAAAAGTTTTATTAGTAAGCTCTAATATTACCAATAAGGTTTAACGCATATTTTTTTTACGTTTGATCTTTAATTCTATGGGTGAGTTTCAACACTCATTTTAAAACTGAACTTTAATCTAATCTAAGTTTTATTTTCATCATAAAGCTTAAACACTCAAGTTATTGCCAACAAGCTTTATTCTCTCCAATTAATTTCGACGCTAAAGTTCTTATCAATAAACAAAAAACGTGTTCAGTCAATGAGCTTTAATGCTCCACCTAACTAATCCTACGAAACATAAAACACACATACTCTCCAACAAGTGTGCACATCGCTCTCTGTTCTGAACTCATCAACATTCATACACTCTCCCGAGATACTTCTTTTGCAAATGCCAGTCCTTTCAACTTTGCAATGGGATGTATTCATTGCAAGCTAAAAAAAAAAAAAAAGGCCAGCGACGTAAAAAAATGTTTTTCCACAGCTTAAAAATTTTGCTGCTATTATTAACATAATCATCACAATTGTTATTATTATCATCATAATCATTATCATCATCATTATTTTTGTTATTATTATCATCATAATCATTAACATCATCATTATTATTGTTGTTGCTGTTATCATCAATATCTTTATCACTACTATTATTACTATTATCATTATTATTCGTCTTAACCTGGCGCTTCTGCTTTTCTCTCTATTTCTCCTTTCCATCCCTTCCCCTTTCCCAACACTTCTCTATTTTCCACCACTCTTGTAGCCTTGCTTCCTTCCTAATTCCATAACACAACACAGTAATTCAGTTTTCGAACTACGTCTACATCTTTCAATTTATGTTTCCGCCCCTTCGCCTCCCCTCTACTACCCTCCCCCCCCCCTTCCCCCGACACCCCCTCCTCCCTATATTTACCATTCATTACGTAACCGGATCAGAAAAAGAAACACACAATACCTAATCTCAGTGTGAGCCCCCCCCCCCCACCCCCCCCCCCCCCCCCCCCAAGTACACGAAGTACATACGTGCCCGCGGATAGCACACCTGCTCACTGCTCGCCATAAATACACGTGAAAAGGAAGCCTTCATATGACCAGAATTCTTAGTACTTCTTATAATCTTCTTACAACTACTTACGAGATTGTTGGGAGACGAGAGAGAGAAGCGGTGGAATTGACAGAAGGCTGAAACCTTGCAAGATGTTAATTCCCCCCTCCCCCCCCCCTAGATTCATTATGCAATTAATTAGATTGAACTGCTCGTTTGGCTGAGGAACGCCACATCTTAATATTTATTTGAAAATTGTTTGACTGACTTTATGAAAATGTAAATCTGTTTTGAAAAAGGTCAACGATTCATACAAGCGCACCTTGCAGACACACACAAACACACACACATACATTGCACTTTGTAAGAGATTTGCCAACGCAAGACATATTATCATATAAATTACTTGTTTCTCGCCGAACAATACTGTAATAAGCCACTAGTAAGTTAATGAAATGGAGCTATCCAATTCTAAACAGGTTTTAGCGCGGGTAGGAAAACCACCATATTGCAGCTTTACTTCAAGGATCCCAATAAATTTGCATTACCCTTTTGATTTCCCAATCTTCAGCAGCACGCAAACAAGAATGGAGATTTTACCTTTTTTAATATTCATATTTCGGTTGTATATCTAGCAATTGCATCCTGAACAGCACGTATTGTCGACACTATCGGCGTGCCTCGCTACCCACCAATTAGCAGAGCGCGAACACGGCGATTTTTAGTAAACAAAGGGGGAGGTTGGGAAACCCGACACCTTCCCTGGCTGCCAACACGCGGGCGCTTGGAGGGAAGGAGGGGGAGGGAAGGGGCGGGCAGGAGGGGGATAGAAGGGGAGCAAAGGGGGAAGGAGGGAACGAAGGGAGGCGGAGGGGAGGGGAGCAGAGAGCTTGTCATTCCACTACACACGAGAGATGCCAACGGAAGAAAATATTGGCAGACTTAAAATGAGAGAAAAATGCACCAAACTTGTCTAAAAATACAGCGTGATTTTAAACGTTCATATCTTCGACTCCACGGATACAAGACGAATCCCCGAGCAAAAATATTTTCATATCGCTTAGCTTCGCCTGGACGTGATATGATCAAACACGGGCTAGAATTTTGTATTCGCACGTGGTCGATGTTATGACTAGAGACAAGTACAAATCGTGATGGTTCTA
>NC_061821.1:40395966-40398466 GCF_019202785.1 Penaeus chinensis | reverse complement strand
CGGCGCGGGGCGGGGCCGGCGGTGTCACGGCAGACGCGTCCACCGCCGTCACTCCGCCGTCACGCTCCCGCCGCGGTTGCATACTCTAAAAGGTTAATTAATAGGCGCCGTCGTTGTTATCAATCATGGCCGGAATCAATTTCCATCGTTCACGCGATGCGGCCGGCGATAAATTATGCACGAGGAGGGATCATTGCCGCAATTAAGATGAGGTAAACACAATTTTCAGTCTAACCTTTGCCGCGTTTCCCGAGGCAGCTGGGCGGTGCAGCCAGCGCGGTCCGGGTATAATTACCTGCTTGCTGGGAAACTTATTATTGAGCCATGATTATACGGACAAGGCTGACGTGAATAATGAAGGACGATGCACTTAATCGGGATATTTCACAGTATGTGGAGGAATTTTCTATTCCGGGAAAGCTTGGAAAAAGGGAAGAAAAAAGGAGTTTCGCTTAGATCAACATCCGAGCAGTGATCCATTTAATTAGGATTTTCCTCCACGAGCGCTAATTGAGCAGGCCTTGTGTAGAGAAGGTAATTCCGCGGAACGAAGGCTATAATAACTCCCACCTTCTTTTTTGCCGCATCTCGTTACTCAAGACGTCTGTTCCCGAGCTGCTTACGGTCTCTCTCCTCGCTCTCCGGGGCTATTGTCCGCGGTGCTTCGCTACCACCTGGTTACCCCAGGTTACCCTTTGGTTACCGCCACATCCCGCACTAACGTCACGGTTACCTATGAGAGCTGCAAACATCGCCCTCCCCCCTTTCCGTGCCACCCTGTCTATGTCTTCCCCACCCCATCTCATTTCACCCCCGTCCATCACTTTAGTCCCTCTCCTGTTCCCCATGTCTATCTATTTTTCTCCCCCTCTTCCTTATCTCTCCTTCCCATCCCGTTTCAGCCCATGTCTGTATCCTCTTTTCCCTTTGCCACCCCCGTCTCTCTCTTCCCCCTTTCCTACTGTCCATCTATTCTCCCTTCCCCTTCCTCCCTGTCCACCTACCGCCTCCCCTCTCCCTGTCTTCCTGTTCATCGCCCCCCCCCCCATAGCCCTCCCTCCAGCCACCATGTGTTGCTGTCATCACGCACTCGGTGGCGCCGCGCTCCCGGTGGCCTCGGGTCGTGCACCTCATTACTCCCCGTCACTCCACGCTGACCCGGTCATGGAGTGGGACTCAGCCTCGTCCGCACGCAGTCGAGCTCTTGGCAGAGACGGGAGGGAAAGCTTCTTCGTGTTGCCGTTGGCTTCGCTGCTTTACCGGACCACACGCAGGGCCGCCGGTCTTCCGGAGGTAACGCAAGTGTGAGGTGTAACAAGAGGCGGCGGCGACGCGCGGCTGATCCTGTCATGGGCCACGCACTCCATTGGCCCTTGGCCCTCGTCCTCCACCTATGTAAAGGCTGTCGCTTCGAGAATACATCATCCCAAAAAGGAAGAAATAATAATTAATATGTACTTAATACAAACATAAATTAACACACACATCTCTCTCTCTCTCTCTCTCTCTCTCTCTCTCTCTCTCTCTCTCTCTCTCTCTCTCTCTCTCATACTCACACATATATGAATATATACAATATATACATACATATATATATAATATATATACATATTACATTTTATATATATAATATATATTAGATAATATATATAAATAATATATATTAGATAATATATATAAATAATATATATTAGATAATATATATAAATAATACACAATATATATAATATATATATAATATATATATATATATATATATGTGTGTGTGTGTGTGTGTGTGTGTGTGTGTGTGTGTGTGTGTGTGTGTGTGTGTGTGTGTGTGTGTGTGTGTGTGCGCGCGCGTGTGTATTACATTTATTCTATATATAATGATGAAATGAACACGAATAACATCGTCGATCAGGCCCCATCCTCGCCCCCCCTCCCCCCTTCCTGAAGAACGGAACTCCCGCACCCGAAGGGCACCCTACCCCCCCTCCCCGGCCTACTCCAGCCCCGCTAGGAAACCCCGAAGAAGCATCACATTACATAGGGGCGATGCTCATCTGTCGACTGCTCACCACACTCGCCGGAAACTTATAATTATCAAGCGCACTATAATGAGGCAAGACGACGCTCGTGTGACAAGGGTACCCCCCTCAAAAAGAAGAAGAAAAAACACGCCTCATAATCGACGGATGTTACCTCACAAATTTGGCGTTAACGTTTGTGGAAAAGCGCTCATACACGTGTAATTGGAAAACTAAGCGCAGATGTCAAAAGATGCGGTTTTGATTATAAATTATGTACGGCTCAAGAGCAGTAGTGTTAAAGAGTTGTTGTTTTCGGCAATAACGAATTTTACTATTAAGAAAAATGGCTGAATTCCAACCGCTTTCAAGCCTTACACAGAAGGGACTGTAAGCAATATCTACACACACGAGAAAGCACCAGGCACTAGTGTTGCGACCAGGGAGTTGCGAACACAAACACAAAGAGAAAACAAACGTTACGCGACACT
>NC_061821.1:40375966-40390966 GCF_019202785.1 Penaeus chinensis | reverse complement strand
TCCCTTCCTCCCTCCTTCGTTCTTACCCCCTCCACATCTCTTATTTCCCCTGTCCCTCGTCCTGTATCCCCCCTCTTCTGTCCTTTTGGTATTTTCCCCTCCCCACTGTCTTTCTTCTCTTTCCTTCTGTCCTCTCTCCTTGCCTCCCTTCCTCTCTCTCTCTTCCAAACAGAAAGGTAACTCCCTCATTTCACCTGCGGCAATAAGCGTTGCTGGCTGCACCTTTACGGCGTGTAGCCCACACAGAGCAGAGGTATAGCAGAAGTTAGCAGGTGGTGGAGGTGGGTGGCGGGTGTGGAGGGGGGTGGGGGATGGGGGGAGGCGAAGGGAAGGGGGAGGACTCTATCCCTCCTTCAGGGAGATATGGGAGGGGTGAAGGAGGGAGTGGAGAAGGTGGAAAGAGAAAAGAAGTAAGAGATGGAGGGGCAATAAGGAAGTAAGGGGTGGAGTCAAGGTGTGTGTGTGTGTGTGTGTGTGTGTGTGTGTGTGTGTGTGTGTGTGTGTGTGTGTGTGTGTGTGTGTGTGTGTGTGTGTGTGTGTGTGTGTCCTCTTAAAATTCCAATGCTCTAAAATTACAATAACTTGAACCATATATACTTTCCACTAAAAAAGAAAGAAAAAAATCCGCTGAGACTCCTTTTCTCCACCGTTTCTACAAAAGAAGAATAAAAAATCCCAAACTTTCTACTTCCCTTTACGTCTGCCTTCACTCCTACCCCTTCCCCCCACCCCCTACCCGCCCCCTTTCCTCCCCTTCCTAACACCTTCGCCTTTCTTCTCCCCCCCCCATCTCTCCCTCCGCCCCCTTCCCCCCTCTCTCCCTCCGCCCCCTTCCCCCATACCTTCGGCGGCGCCCCTTCCGCTAACCCCCCCCTCCCCCCGGACCTTCGAAGACGGCACCCTGGGAACTGTTTGACTTTTTCTAGGGTCGCCGGGAGGAAATTGAAGGGTGAAGAGGAGCCGCCTGCGTTGTGTTTGTTAAGGATTAGGAGTTGGGGGCGAGGCAAGGAGGGGGGGAAGGGAAGAGGGGAAGAGAATAGAGGGGGAAGGGAAGAGGAGAAGAGAAGGGAGGGGAAGGGGATGAGAGAGAGGGAGACAAGAGTTTGAAGGGGGGGGGGGGCGAGAGAAAGACAAAAGGGAAAAGGGAGGAGGCATGTAGGAGGAGGAGGAGGAGGAGGAGGAGGAGGAGGAGGAGGAGGAGGAGGAGGAGGAGGAGGAGGAGGAGGAGGAGGAGGGGGGGGAGGGGCACGAGGAGGAGCAGGAGAAGAGAAAGAGAAAGAGAAAGAGAGAGAGAGAGAGCGAGCGAGCGAGCGAGAGAGAGAGAGAGAGAGAGAGAGAGAGAGAGAGAGAGAGAGAGAGAGAGAGAGAGAGAGAGAGAGAGAGAGAGAGAGAGAGAGAGAGAGATAGAGAGGGGGGGGGGAGAGAAAGGGAGGGAGGGAGTGGGCGAAAGAATGGCAGAAAAAAAGGCGAAGGGAAGGGAGGGGGACAAGAAAGAGGGGAAAGAGAGGCTGGGTGAGGGAGAGGCAATAGGGAGAGGGGAATATGCAAGGAGGGAGACGGAAGTGAGGGGGATAGGGCAAGAAAGAGACAATAGGGGGAAGGGAGGAACACAAAGGCATAGGAGATAAAAATAAAAATATAAAAAACAAAGAATTGAGATAATAATAAAATGAAGAAGGTATACAGAGACAAAGAACAGAACGGGAGAAGCAAGAGGAAGAAGAAAACAAAGAAAAGAAGAAGAGATAAAAAAAAAAGAAGGAAAGAAAAGGAAAAGGGTAAACAAAACCGATGAAAAGGGAAAACCAACGCAAAGCGAAGTTAAAAGGAAAAAGACGAAACACGAACCAGAGACAAGACTCAAAACAAACACAACAATTCCTTGCTGAAGTGAAGGGCCCAGTGCCAAGAGCTCACCACCTACAGGATGCCACGTAATGAAATGGAAAGAGAAAGTTGTACTCGATTCTCTACGTGTCTCTCCTTTGAAAAGGGACAGAAAGAGAAAAGAAACAAACACGGAAGGAGTAGATGCAAAGGTGAAATGGAAAGGGGAAAGGGTGAGGGTAGGCATGGGGTGGGGTGGGGTCGGGTGGGGTGGGGGGGGTGAGGAGGTAGCTCTGACAGCTGAGGATGTCACGCACAAGGGACTTCGGTTATAAGTTTTAATTGATTATATTATTCCAATCCGTGCTTATCCCGTGGGAGATATGCTAATTCTTGACAAATCTTCCCCGCTCAGAGTGGAAAAGTTATTAATATTATTGCACGTCGAGAGGAGCGGCTGGGGAAGGGTAGGCGGGGAGGGGCAGGGGGAAAAATCGATGCCACTTTTGAATTGACTTATAACAAGTTTTCCTCTGAAAGAAAGTTTTGTGGAGGTGATTGCACCAGATTCGAAGGGCAGGATTTTTTTCGCTGCGCTGGAAAGATTGCAGGAAGTTTACATTTTCTCTTTTGGATTTTTGCTTCTCCTCACAGCTTCTGCCTCGTTTCCTCCTGCGTCTTCGTCGGGAGCGCAACAGCCTCCTCTCCCACGACCTCCTCCTGTGACAGAGCGGCTTCTCCTGTCTCGTTCCTCTTATTCTCTACAGACTCATTATCTTTATTCGGGCTTATTTGGCTGTGGAATAAATCCGATTCCACTGTTTTAGTTCCATTATATAAACTTGGAAGTGTATTCTGATCATCCTACGAATTATCAGTAACTCCTATAAATCCAAAAATTACATTTTTAAAAATACAAGTTAATCCCGTATTTTTCTTAATTGAATTCAATAAAATCGAAAGTAATTCCTATAATTCCACAAAGAAATCCTATGAATCCAAAAGTGAATCTTGTCACTCCAAAACTACATCCTATATTTCCTAGAGTAAATTCTATATATCCACACGTATGCCCCATAATTCCCAAAAAACAAATCCCACGAAACATAAATCAAACCACATAAATCCACACCTAAATGGCTGAAATCCCGAGCCATACGTGTCCAAAAAGCCCGCCGGCAACACTTCAATAAATGCCAGTTATCATGAAATTTTCTAAAAAAAAAAAAAAAAAAAGAGAACTGTGCTGTTCAGAATCACTTCTTCAAACGTCTGACATCACAGCAAACTCAGGTTGGTTCGCTTCCTCTCTATGATTGCCGCCCCGAGCTTCCTCCGCTCTCCCCTCACCATCTTCTCCCTCTCCCCGCTTTCTCCCCTCTTCCGTCCGCAAAGTTCTCCCCGCTACCCTCACTACCCTCTCCCCGCTCTGCCCTTATCATCCTTCCCCTCTCCCTGGTTTCCTCGCTCTTCTCTCAGTTTCCCTCTCCCCGCCCTGCTTCCTTCGCCCTTTCTCTCTCCCTGCTTTCCCCATTCTCTCCTCACTCTCCTTCTCCCCGCCCTGTCCTCTTCTCCCTTTCCCTTTTCTTGCTTTCCTCGCTCTCCCCTTAGTTTTCCACTCCCTGCCTTGCCCTCTTCCCGCTATCGCCGCTCTTCCTTTATCAACCATTCCCTCTCTCCACCCTCTCGTCTGCCACCCCCCCCCCCCCCCACCCCCCGCACTCCCTTCGCCGTCCTTCCCCTCCCCCCCTCCTCACCTTGCGACCAAAGATCAAAGACACTTTGTAAGCTCACATCTCGACCCCGTCCACGCCCCCTGCGTCTTCCTCAGGTGATGGAACTTCCTGATGTCAAAAAAATAACAAATAAAAGCAAAAACAAAAGCAAAAATAAAACTTTTTTTTTATCACGGTAAAGAAAGAAAGAAAGAAAAAAAAAAAACGGAAATAAACCGACTTTTTTGCGCGCGTCCACAATACAAGGCAGACAGGAGACAACTTCCCGTAGACGCCATTTTACCTGAACACTAATTAAGGATGTGCCGCTTCCCCCTCGAGGTTATCGGGCGACACATTATGAGCTATGCCGGCGGGGGGCGTCGCGACGCCAAGGTTAATTCCCGCAGGAAACGCACGCCCTCGAGGATAGCAGTGCACACAAGGGAAAGGCGCTGGGGTGGTGGGGGCAGTGGAAGTGGGGTTAGGGAGTGGGGGAAGAGCAAGGAAGGGGGTGAAAGGGGACGAGGCGGGAGGGGGTAGAGGCCTTGGGAAGGGGGGGAGAGTGGGACGAGGATGGAGGGGGTAGAGGAGGCCAAAATAATGTGGTTGGGGGGGGAGGAGGTGTGGAAGGACGCAGATTGAAAAGAGGAGGTGGAGTGGGGTGATGAGATTGATAAGAAGAGGTAAGAGGATAGAACTTAGAGAGAAGGGGGAAAGAGCTTTGAGGGAGTAAGTTGGGGGTGGAAGAAGGGGAGGATGGAGGGGGTAGGGGTCGGGTAGGAAGTGCATGACCCCCGCAGGGAAAAGAGAACAGGGTCACCTCGACAACAGCAATGCTACCACTACCTCAATAATAATAATAATAATAATAATAATAATAATAATAATAACAACATGAACAATAATAATAATAATCTGATAATAACAACAATGACAGTGGTAATGGTGAAAATAATAGCAATAATGATACTAATAATAATAATAATAATAATAATAATAATAATAATAATAATAATAACAACAAAAAGAATTATAAGAGAGCACACACACACACACATACGCACGCACACACAAACGCGCATTTCTCCACTGAGGTAAGCAAATATTTGTAATCTTCTTTGCCTTTAAAACATGCTCACTTCTAAAGTAAACACAGTCTTGTGCCTAGACGCTGCCAGTGCCGTCGTCTGCACCGCCTCCGTCGGAATCATCGCATTTCTAAAGGCCTCAGACCGAGAGTTCGTCTCCGGACCTCAGCGCTGGTGGGATTTACATGGAAATTGTGCTCATGCAGCTGCTCTAGCCTAAAATCTCCCTTTTTCCCCCTTGCCCTGGAGAACTTTTGTGGCAGGAGCAGCAGCGACCAGACAAGGATCCCTGGTCAAAGGTAAGTATTCCCCGAGGCTGCTGCATTACGTCACAAACGTTTAGGATCAAAGGTGAGGCCACTGAAGGAGGACCCAACCCATCCCCACCCCTTCTCTTCTAGGAGTGCAGCTCTCCCCAACATGGTCGCAAACTCAGACACTACACACAAAGACAGATGCGCGTACGCTGCGTTGCTGTACATGTAAGAGTCTGTGTACGTGTGTACACAACCACTTTACAAACCTAAGAACTCGATCAGAAAAATACTAATGTTAGGGAGGAATGCTCTTCAGGCCCTTCAAAACACATCCTCGTTATTAGGTGGATGAAATTTGAGGAGACGAGGGAAAAGCAGGATGTGAGGAAATAGGCAGTTGAGGCCGTGGTGGGGGTGAGTGGGGGGAGGGAGAAGGTGTGTGGAGAGAAGAAATGTGTGGGAAGGAGTGAGGGGGAAGTTGGAAGCGGCGAGGGGAACACGGGGCGACACGATGAGGAATGGGTGTTGTGAGGGGTGAAGGGAAGGCTGTGAGGAGAACCAGATATGAAGGAGGAGGACGGGAGGGAGCAGAACGCTGTGATGGCGTACAGGTTGTGAAGGTGAAAAGGAGACCGAGGAAGTTACTAAAAATATGTTTACAAAGTGTAATCAACTAATATGTAGATATAGCACTGCATCTATATATAAAAGACTGAGATATTTGCGGGGCTTAGCATCAGTCTAAACACACACGCACACTACAGCGGTAGTCTAAACAAACCTAGACTTTTTATCTATTTACCTTTCTTATCCTTATTGAGAGTTCCTATACCTGCCCCGCCCTTCCCTTCAAATGGCTCCTACTTTGTCTCTCCCTTCGTCAGCCGCGGGACTCATTCCCTCATATGATATGGAAAGTTAAATTGGTAGTGGTTACCAGGGAGGTTCTGCCTTTGATCCCAGGACGGTCAAAGTTCATCAAAGTCAATCAAACAGTTGCTGCGCCACAGCCCCGCCCGGTGCAGGCTATTTGGTTATGTGTGCTACAGCAACAGTGAACAGCAAACACTTTTTACAACCTCTGCATCTGCAGGGAATGGACAAGAGAGCCTTTGGGACAGCATATACATCTAAAACTTCAATTGAAGAACAGTGTGATATTTCACTATTTGATATTTTGTGTCCGAAAAAATCACCAGCTGAAATTTCCCTTTTATGGGAAAAAATAATAAAACATAAAACACAAACACCATATACATCACACACCAAATATTTCCTGTCTTAACATTACTACGTCCAGACTGTTACAAAAATGATGTCACGACTGCTGCATTCGCTTTGCCGTCACTCATCGTGCAAACGAGTGTTGGCAGTTTGCGCTGACAGATGTTTGGAGTTTATCATTCCACAGTCAGTTAATCTATTGCTTTTTCAATTTAGATTTTAGAGTGGTGGCATTTTAGCAACGTTTCATATCTTCTTTTTACAGTCATATGCTCAACTTCCATCAACGTACACTCTATGTAAATGTAAAAACGGAGTAGGCAAAAAGAGAAAATAGATTTACAATGTTGGAAGATACCATTTGGAATGCATCATCCATCAAAGACTATATAATTCACAAATCAAAGTAATTAAAATATGATACATGAATAAATATTTTGCGTTTGAAATACCTTTCAAACACACAACATAATTTATTAACGCAGACCATGCCTTAATCCCAACAGAGGCAGCCACTAATGCCTTTTGATATACGATCTGCCTTGTCTTTTTGTCTTCCTAAAATGCAATGCGGTTTCGAGGAAAAGTTGCAGAACATCTTGAGGAACACAAAAATTGCGAACTTCTCCAATTACGACTTTCTCAATCTTCGCTCATTCCCTCACTTGGTGTAATAACATATTTCAGAGTACGATTTCACCCGGTCACCTGTTATGGTTCTCGCCTCATTTGGTCCTTTGTTCCTTTCTTTCGGTGTCTTTGTCGCCCCGCCCTCTTTTTTCGAGATTACTTTCGTTTCTAATCTCGCTCTCTCATTCTCCTTCGGCGCGGACCTCGGATCCACTCGCACGATTTATTACATTGCTTGTTTATCTATCTCTTTACCTATACACATAAATACAAACAATTACTCATGCGTTCGCTTTTTCGCACGCACGCACTTACACATACACATATACAGATATATGTAGATGTAAATATAGATAAAGATATATTTATAGTTATAGACATAGATGCAGATATAGGTATAGATATAGATACAGACACAGACACACTCATACATGCATACACACACAATGTATGTGTGTAGTGTGTGTGTGTGCGTGTGCGTGTGATAAAATAAATTCGGAGACCTTATACTGCCAAGAGATCCTTCGAACTGTTTACTAGAAACGCAGTGTCCTTCGGGGAGGTGGGGCACGGGCGAAGGCCGAGAGCATTCGCGCCCATAGAGAGGAGAGCTTTCCAAAGCTTCCTGGATGGATCGCTCGCTGGGGACCTATTGGGGCTCGACGTGACATCTTTTACATAGGAGCGTGGGGAAAGGAGGGGAGGCGAGGGGAGGCGAGGACAGGGGCGGACACCAGAGGGGTGAGGAAGCGAGCGGATGTATGTAGACGGAGTGATAGAAAGAGAACAGACTGACAAACATACATACATACAGAGATACATTTAAATAGAGAGATAGATAGAGATAGACAGATGGAGAGAGAGAGAGAGAGAGAGAGAGAGAGAGAGAGAGAGAGAGAGAGAGAGAGAGAGAGAGAGAGAGAGGGAGAGAGGGAGAGAGAGAGAGAGAGAGAGAGAGAGAGAGAGAGAGAGAGAGAGAGAGAGAGAGAGAGAGAGAGAGAGAGAGAGAGAGAGGGAGAGAGGGGGAGAGAGAGACAGAGAGAGAGAGAGAGAGAGAGAGAGAGAGAGAGAGAGAGAGAGAGAGAGAGAGGGAGGGAGGGAGGGAGGGAGGGAGGGAGGGAGGGAGAGAGAGAGAGAGAGAGAGAGAGAGAGAGAGAGAGAGAGAGAGAGAGAGAGAGAGAGCGAGAGAGAGAGAGAGAGAGAGAGAGAGAGAGAGAGAGAGAGAGAGAGAGAGAGAGAGAGAGAGAGAGAGAGAGAGAGCGTATAGCTCGGAAGAAAATAGATAAATCAAAATGGGAAACGGAAAAAAATGACGGAATTAATGGCAAAAGAAAAAAAAAATGGGAATGAGCCGGAAAGAAGAATAAAATAACGAAAGAAAATAACCGACATGCAATGAACGCCGTGCCCTCGCCCCAGCGCCGAAGAACCGCCAAAGCTTTTCCGCGGCAGAGAAGCGAGTCAGGCAAGTCCGCGCAGCACCGCAGATGCCTATGCAGCGCGGGCAAGACAGGGATAAGCCAGATATGGTGACAAGCAAGGTCCATACAAGGCCTCTACAGTCTTTGGTCCCTGGGTGGCGACGGCGGCCGTAGGAGAAGGTGAGGGGGGTGGGGGATAAGCTACTGTCAGGGTGTTAAACTTGCGTTGATGGAGGGTCGCCGGGGGAATATCACACGCTGACAGGCCCTATCTCATCACCTCGCTCATGAAGTTACCTGGCTGGTGGGGAATGCTGTAAACTTTCTTCACTTACACGTGTCTTCTACTTTTGAACAAGCATATATTTCCTTCCGCCTTACATGAGGTCTTTATCGCCTTCTTAGGTACTTTGCTCCCCGCTTGCTGCACTTTCCGCGAACTGAAAAATGGCCCAAATAGCAACAATTTTTTTACTTCATTCCAAGTGTTTTCAACGCAGCTCCGCGAGACTTCGAATGTCACTTGTTACGCCGTGAATAACTTAGAGTGAAAATATCCTAGTCACATTTCCCCGTCCATTCTGAAAATCCCGTATCATGCAGACGAAATATGTCTTGATGAATTCAAGCTCCGAGATCTCTGGCAACAACGCCTAAATAACGCATAAATGCAAGGTGATGTATCTACACAAATCACAAAGCGAAGTCCTGAAATGCGAAATCGTTATATATATCAGCCATCAGCCCGGTTTGCCAAATCTCTAAAAGTGATATAACAATGCAATAAATCATAGAGCGCAGAGCTCGCCGGATCAGCTGTGCCTGGCCTCGCACCGTCTCGAAGGGCCGCGGGGATGCTCTCACTAGTCTGACATCCTTTTCCGATGCCTCACCCTGTGGCTTGTATTTATATTCATTTGCTATCATTTTGCTAACATGTGTATTCGTTTTCCTTATCTTTTTTGTTCATTTTTTTCGCATATAGAATATTATCCTTCTCTTCGTATAAACAAAGTTTCTCTCCTTTATGTCTCTTCGTATAAATGTTTCGCACAAATAGGACACCCCTTATGGTCATGTTTACAGATGCAAAGAAATGGTTTTAGATTAATCATCACCATTATTATTACTGCCATTTTTACTGTTACGATCGATCACATGACAATATAATGAGGAAACATCATACACTGAGTGAGATGAATAATGATTACGTAATTAAGAATGATTATAGTACGGGCAGGTGGTTTTAAATGTGTCTGATGATGCATCGTTGCAATATTCTTAATTAGGCAATCATCAAATCAAAATCCTATGTATTTATGCTCAGCGTATAAAAGAAAAAAAAAGTAGAAACATGATTTATATTTTCCTGGTAAGAATTGATGTGACTGACGTACGAGCTGACATTTCAACGCACACACAGAAAATATAAATTTATGTTTCGAAAGCACACACACACACACACACACACACACACACACACACACACACACACACACACACACACACACACAGACTCACACGAGCTGACATTTCAACGCACACAGAAAAGAAAAAAATTATGTTTCGAAAACTCACATGCAAGCATACACACACTAACGCCTCTGCATCACGTCTGTGTATTTATGTGTGCTTGTAGTTATTTGTATATTTGTTTATTTGTGTGTGTGTGTGTGTGTGTGTGTGTGTGTGTGTGTGTGTGTGTGTGTGTGTGTGTGTGTGTGTGTGTGTGTGTGTGTGTGTGTGTGCACGTGCGTGCGTGCTGACGTATATAAACCACAACCGAATCCTACCTAATCAATACAAAAATCCGGCACACAAACACACATACATACATGCCTTAGTATGGAATATGAAACATGTGTGGAGTGAATAATGATTATCATAATAGCTGTAGTAATAGAACTGCTACTGCTGCTACTACTACTACCACTTCGACTACTACTGCTGCTGCTGCTGCTACTCTTACTTCTACTACTACTACTACTACTACTATTACTACTACTACTACTACTACTACTACTATTAATAATAATAATAATAATAATGATAATAATGATAATAAAATATTAATCATAATAATAATAAAATATTATTAATAATACTAACAACAGTAATAACAATAGTTATGATAATATATACTATTTTTGATAAAAAACGTGTATATATATCATACACATAACGATGATGGTAATGATAATGATAATGATAATACTAATAACTATAATAATAATAACAATGATAATAGTTACCACTACTACTACTACTACTGCCACTACTACTACTACTACTACTACTATAACAATAATAATAATAATAATAATAATGTTAATAATGATAATAATAATAATGTTAATAATGATAATAACACTAATAATGAAAATAACGGTACTAATAATAATAACAACATGAAATAATAATGATAATAACAATAATAATGAAAATAACGGTACTACTAATAATAACAATATGAAATAACAACAACAACAACAACAACAACAAAATTCCTCCCCAAAATGAGGCCAAGATAGAGAGAAGGCTGAAGAGCGACAAAAATGACTCCCCGAGAAAATGACAAGCATAAGGATAAGACGCATCTCGCCATCTCCCTCTAAGTCCTCTTTCTCCCGACTCAACCCTTCTCCTTCCCTCGCCGTCTCCTTCTTTCCTTCTCCTTCTTTTTATTTCATTTCATGTTCTAATTTTCCTCTATTTCTACTCTCTTCCTTCTCACCATCTTTCTCTTTCCCTCTCCTCATCCCCCTCCTTCTTTCCTCTCCTCTTATCCTTACCCACCTTCCCCTCCCTCTCCACCTTTCCCCTCCTCCTCCTTCCCTCACCATCATTTCTCCCTCCTCCTCATCCACCCATTCACCCACCCAGCATCCCTCCCTTCCTACCACTCTACCCTCCCTCTCCCAACCCCCTGCCTTTCCTCCCTTCCTTCGTCCCCCTCCCTCCCTCCCACCCAACTCTCCTTCCTTCCCCTCCCTCCCTCCCTCACTCCCTCCCACCCAGCTCTCCTTCCTTCCCCTCCCTCCCTCCCTCCTCTTCCTCCAATTCTCACACTCCGAGCTATTTACCGCCACCATGAGATCGGCGCGAGGAGATGAACTACACACATTTCATTAGATGCTCGACCGCAATGCCGATGGAATGGCGGAGATAATGGTCTAATTGCGGCTCCTCCGACTCCGCCTCTCTTGTTCCAGGGGAAGGCGGGGGGGGGGGGGGGGAGAGATAGAGATAGAGGAGAGAGAGAGAGAGAGAGAGAGAGAGAGAGAGAGAGAGAGAGAGAGAGAGAGAGAGAGAGAGAGAGAGAGAGAGAGAGAGAGAGAGAGAGAGAGAGAAAGAGAGAGAGAGAGAGAGAGAGAGAGAGAGAGAGAGAGAGGGGGGGGAGGTGAAAATGGTGAAGGGGAGGGAAAGAAGAGGAGAAGTGGAGGAAAGGGAATGAAAAGAAACGGGAGACAGGGGAAAGGGTGAGGGAAAAGGGAGGAAAAGAGAGGAGAAACGAAGAGAGGAGGTAAATATGGGGAAAGGGGGAGAGATTACAAGAAAGGGGGAAAGAGAAAAGAAGTAAGTAGAGAGAGGGAAAAGGAGAAATAAGTAAAGAAATGAGAAAGAAAGTCGGAAGGACGAAAAACAGAATATAAGGAGAGTGAAGTGCAAATTGAAGGAGGGGAAAAAAGAACGGGGGAGCTGGAGAGAGGAGGAAAAGCAAGAAAGACGGTGTGAGGGAAGAGGAGAGAAAGAAAAGAGGAAAAGTGGGAAAGAAAAAAAAAAAACGAAAATAAATAGAGAAGAGGGTGGAAAGGAAAATAGAGGGACTGGAGGAAAAGGAAAAGAGTAAGAGAGGGATGGAGAAAGGAGGGAACATGAGCTTGATGTATGAAAGAAGGCTAGGGGAAAGAGAGAGAGGGAAATAGCATAGAGAGATGACGATGGTGGAGGGAAACGCCCGAGAAAGTGGGAGGGTGATAGGGAGGAAAAGAAAAAAAATGTGGGAAGGCAAATGTTGGGGAAGGAGAGAGAGGGATAAAATGCAGGGGAATAATGATGGAGGCAAACAGAGGGAAAAGGGAGAGGGAGAATGATGGAAGGAAATAAAAGGAACTAAGGAAAGGAGAGGCAAGGAAGGAGAAGACGAAAATAACGAAAATAATAACTGAAGACTGGACGACGGAGGGTAAACAGGGTGATCCACGAAGGGGGAGGGGGAGAGGAGAAAGAAGAAGAGGGAGAGATGAAGTGCATACAACAACGACAAAACCTTGACTGACAACTTTTGCATCTCTCTTTCTCCTTCCTTCTTTCCTGCTTCGGGGAGGGTAATTTAACTGCTGGCTGCTTGTGCCTGCTAGATGCATGCGCCTTTTGTCTGCTTTGTACTCTCTGCCATCTGCTTTGGACTGGTTGCAAAATGACGTTTTGCCTTGAGTGCTTTCAATTTGTGCATTTTGTCTGCCTACGTTTACCAACTGTCGAACGACGGTTTGCGATGATGATGATTATGATGATAATGGTGGGGGTGGGGGTGGGGGTGGGGGTGGGGGTGGGGGTGGGGGTGGCGGTGGTGGTGATGATGATGATCATGGTGATGGTAAAGGTGATGATGAAAATAATGATATTCATCAGTTCAACAACAGATACCAATACAATTTCAGTTTCAAAAACCTGTAACACAGGCAGAGCGCATTTCCTAGACTGAATCATTCCGCCGTGCCCTAATTCCCAGACCCCCCCAAACGCACGTCCACAAAGCCACTGCAGTCACTGCATGCTGGGCGAGAGAAGACCAGCTGGCAGGAGCAATGAAGACGGTTGCCCCTCCCCTCCACTCCTCCCCCAACCCCATCTCACCCCTCCACCCCCTATCTCAAGATACCCTCTTCCCCCTTCCCTCTCCCCCAACACCCCCCCCGTCCCCGCTCCCCCTACCCCTATTTCCCCCTATCGCCAACACACCTCATCCCCCATTCTCTCTCTCCAACACGTCCCTCACACACCACCCTCTCCTACCCTCCCCACTATCCCCAACACCCCCTACCTCCCCCCTATCCCCCTGAATTTACACACCCTACCCTTCTCCACCATCACCCCCACCCCCCTTCCCGATGGCACTCGGCAACCGCCCGTGATGGAGCCCGCATCAGCCTCGCACGCCACGCCCTGCCCGCTGCTCCCTCGAGTGGCCTCCTTGTATACTCCACAAGAGGTCATTCACTTGGCAGGAAGTGGTTAAGGCAAGATTTGATCAGCTCGATTTAAAGTTCAATAAGATTTCTGCGGTGATTCGTGTAGCTACTCTTCGTTATGATCTCCGTTTTCCATCCCGGTCTTCTCGGTTCTTCTCTCTCTCTCTCTCTCTCTCTCTCTCTCTCTCTTTCTCTCTCTCTCTCTCTCTCTCTCTCTCTCTCTCTCTCTCTCTCTCTCTCTCTCTCTCTCTCTCTCTCTCTCTCTCTCTCTCTCTCTCTCTCTTTCTTCTTTCTCCCCCCCCTCTCTCTCTCTCTCTCTCTCTCTCTCTCTCTCTCTCTCTCTCTCTCTCTCTCTCTCTCTCTCTCTCTCTCTCTCTCTCTCTCTGTATTTAGATTCTGTTTTCAATGATCGTCTCATTCTCTTTACCCCCCCCCCCCCTCTCTCTTTCTTTCTCTATCTCTCTCCCTCTCTCTATATTTAAATTTTGTTTTCACTATCGTCTCATTCTTTGTGTCTCTGCCTCTCTGATCTGCTCTGTCTGTCTGTCTGTCTGTCTGTCTGTCTGTCTGTCTGTCTGTCTGTCTGTCTGTCTCATGTCCTGCCTGCTTACCCGTTTCTCTCTCTCTCATAACGTTTACATCATCACAGAACAGTAAGGATCTCAATCACAAGAAACATACATTCGGTCGTAACTTGCTCCAAAATGAAATTACAGATTCTTTGCTGTCCAACACAGGTCGAAATTACCAAAAGAGAGAGAGAAAAAGAAAAAGAAAAACGAAACGAAAAGAAAAGGGAAAAGGAGAAAAAAAAGAAGGAAAAATAAAAGAAAAGAAGAAGAAGAAGAAGAAGAAGAAGAAGAAAATGAAGTTGGAAAAATTTCTCCGCTCGCGCCGTCTCAAATTTTAGAATTAGCTCACCATGCTGTAAATTTCGAGAACTAAAGAGACTTTGCGCGTAATCCTCCACAAAATGTATCGTCTGGCTTAGCGATGTTTCCTGTGATAAGCCCTTCCCTTAAAAAATATATATTGCAAACTAAAAATCCTTTCCAAAACAGACATTCCTTGCGTTTCCTTCCGATCGCGCGGGTGAGTTCGAGATCCAGTTTGGTTCTTTTTTCTCTTGCTTTCCTTGTTTTCTTATTGTTTTTGTTGCTGTCGTTGTTGTTGCTGTTGTCATCATTCTCCACGCCACCGTCTGCATACTCTTTGTTATTGTTGCTGTTGTTGCTTCTCCTTGAGTCTGGTTCATTTATTTTCCCCCTACCTATTCCTCCTTATTTCTTTCCCCCCTTGCCTTTCCTCTTTTTCTTAATCCTCTTCCTCCTCTTCCATATTTTCTTCTATCCTTCTCCTCCTTCAAACACTAACTGCTTCTCCTCCTTCCTTTCATTCTCCTCTCTGCCTCGTCTTCCTCCTCCTCCTCCTCCTCCTCCTCCTCCTCCTCCTCCTCCTCCTCCTCCTCCTCCTCCTCCTCCTCCTCCTCCTCCTCCTCCTCCTCCTTAACTACCTCCTCTCCTTCCTCCTCCTCCTCCTCCTCAAACCACAATGAGATTGGAAATTTAATCAGCCTTTACCCTTTAACCCAGATCGATGGCAGGTTGGGAGGTCGTGAAGGGCAGGGGGGGGGAGGGGGT
>NC_061821.1:40350966-40353466 GCF_019202785.1 Penaeus chinensis | reverse complement strand
TTTTCATCTTACTCCCTAGCGTTCCCATGTCGCGAAGGGTCTCGTATGGCAAAAGTGGCGCCGTTTGATCGCCGTCGAGGGAACGCGGAAGTGCAGTTATAAAGGTGTCAGAAACGTGTGATTTAATCTGTCATAACCGTCTCGACCACTCACGCCAGCACAATAACATCGCCGTCATTCGCGCTCGCGTGTTTCCATCACCTTTTTTCACTTCTTTTCGTTGGTTTGTATAATCGCCCTTTCTATGGGCATAAGAGAAGTGTATATATTCTAAATGTAAAATTATTTGGTTACGCTGTTTTTTATTAACTCCTTTTTTTCTTTTTCTTTTTTTTCTTCCTCACTCTTCCTTTCTTTCGGAATCTTCTAATAACATAACATAATAACTCGCACTTTATACAGCTGAGAATATCAAAATAAGAACCTTGTGCCGATATATAAGAATATTTACAAGGTTCTGATGGAAAAAATAATAAATCAAATGTGATGGATGAACCCGGAGATTAATGGCAGACACGGCAAGATGACAAAAAAAAAAAAAAATTATAAGTAAATAAATATTTGTTTGATGTCTCACGCCCTCAGCGTCACCTAGTCAGAGCGAAAGGGAGGGCGTGATAATTCTTATTATCTGCTTTATTGTGAGACTTTATTATATGATTGGACGGCCACTCCAGTCGCCTCATCTCCATATGAATAGCGCCTCGCAGTTACGCCAAGGGGGATCTGGGCAAGGACGGGTCTCCTCGGACCCCCGGCAGAAGGGGAAGGGAAGAGAGGCAAAGGGAGAGAGCCAGAATAGAAAGGAGAGGGAAAAAAGAGGAGGGGAGAAATGTGAAATATCAAGAGGCGCGAATCAGGAGGAGGAGGAGGAGGAGGAGGAGGAGGAGGCTCCCTGAAGAGGCGGGCGGGAAGGAATGGAGGCTGATGACGGGGCCGCTCTTCCTGTCATGGCCAGGCGCGTGGCGGGGTGACAGGGTGATAAACACTTGGGGGACACTCTGCTCCCGAAGGTTACTCAATATTTGCCTTCCTGGGGGAAATCGGGCCGAAGGAGGCGGGGTCTTTCTGCCATTCACCTATGATCAGGTTCAGTGGGGGTTTCGCTCGTGTAAAAATACGCCGTCTTCCGAATAGAGCTCGCCCATGATCCAAGTATGAAGAGGATTACACTTGGAACTGCTATGCACAAAATATCTAAATCATATCCATATCTATATCTGTATACAAATCTATCTATCAGTATCTGTCTGTCTGTCTATGTGTTCGTGTGTGCGTGTGCGTGTGCGTGTGCGTGTGCGTGTGCGTGTGCGTGTGCGTGTGCGTGTGTGTTTGTGTGTGTGCGTGCGCAAATGACAGACAAAAACAGAGCAAAAGCCAGGAAAACTGAAGGATAAATGAGAGACATTGTGTTTTTCTCGCTTCTCGAGGAAGATAAAGCTTCTTTTACAGATATAGGAGGGCATAAGACAGAGAATGTGGGAGGAGGGAGGGAGGGAGGGAGGGAGGGAGGGAGGGAGGGAGGGAGGGAGGGAGGGAGGGAGGGAGGGAGGGAGGGAGGGAGGGAGGGAGAGAGAGAGGGAGAGAGAGAAAAAGAGAGAAAGAGAGAGAGAGAGAGAGAGAGAGAGAGAGAGAGAGAGAGAGAGAGAGAGAGAGAGAGAGAGAGAGAGAGAGAGAGAGAGAGAGAGAGAGCGAACGAGAGATTGGGGTACAAATAAATACGAAGACAAAAAGTGACCATGAAGAGACATAGACAGACAGAAAATAGGAGTGAGAGCAAGACATAGAAAGGGGGGGGGGGGGAGTAAGTGAAAGAGCGAGAGCGAGACATAGAAAGTGGGATGGCGAGTGAGAGTGAGACTTATAGGAAATGGGAGTGAGGGTGAGAGTGAGAGAGCGAGACAGATAGGGAGTGGGAGTGGGAGTGAGAGTGGGAGAGCGAGGCAGATAGGGAGTGAGAGAGTGAGAGAGCGAGACAGATAGGGAGTGGGAGTGAGAGTGAGAGAGAGACAGATCGGGGATGGGAATGAGCATGAAAGAGAGAGAGCGAGACGGATAGGGAGTGGGAGTGGGATTGAAAGAGAGAGAGCAAAAGACATATGTGGGGCAGAGGGCACCACCGGGGCCTGAGCAAGAACGGTTGGCGGCCAGATGTTACAAGGGCCGAGTTGGGTCTTGTGGACGCGGCAATTGTTCCCGGTGGACAATGGGGGTTGGCGCTTGTTCCAATTCTGCGCTAATACAACTTGATCTCCAATAATTCCTTCTAAACAAATCAATTAAATATGCTGAAGACCAATTAAGATCTAGAAGAATAGCTCGTAACTTCCTTTGAACTTACCCCCTGGCGATGGGAATTGGCGGCAGAAGGCAACTGGCAACACTTCCTCGTTATGTGTACAGAATGAATTGATTGCACATTTTTCTCTCAAAGTTATTTGACAGGCGTGGTAGTTATTTTCTCGCCGAGACATGTCAATTAGTGAAAACTACAATATGC
>NC_061821.1:40310966-40338466 GCF_019202785.1 Penaeus chinensis | reverse complement strand
AGGCCAGAGAGAGGTAACATTAAGATTTTTTCAGCGGTGCCTTTTGCCTCTGACGATCACAGAGCTCGGGCCGGAGCTCCTTCGTCTCCGGCTAACAAGATTTCGCAGCTTCTTCAAAGAGGATCTTTCATAGCATTGGCATTCATTATAAGATTAGTTGTAAATGCTCTTTCGCCTGGGAAGACAAGCTGCTAAAAGTTACCATTATGCTAAATACAAAGCCAGGGTTAGTGGAAACGTATAACAGTAGTAAATAGTAAGCATTACAATAAATTAACATCAAGAGCAACAACTGCAGCAAATTACACAGGGAAATGAAAACAAATCACCTTTCTGAAGACAACATCAGCACCAAAATGCTGTAGCTGTAGAGTTGCAAAGTTCCTCTCAGGACAGGATGGTACAGTAGAAACATTGATCCAGTGCTTTGGAATACAGATTCCCTCTAGGCATTATTCAGGGACGATCTTGGTCTCTGTCGTCGCGCCTTGAGAGTGAGTCTATCTCTAGTTCCATATCTTCTTTCTGACTGATATTGTATTTTTGTCATGTTGGGGTTCTCCATAATACACAAGTTTCTTCAAAGAATATAAACAGATATACCTTTTGAAAACCGAGCAAATATCGATAGAAAAAGAACGTCGCGCAGCACTGCAGAGGAACGTGTGTCTGACCTTCCTCGCACTTCTATTCCTGAACCAGATGTTGTTGATCATCCCAAATTAAGACGGAATATCCCTCTCCAGTTGCATGTCGGCGTTCCATCTTACAATTTGTTCAGCCCTCTGGAACAGTGAGTGCCTTGATCCCCTTCTCACCCCCCCCCCCTCCCCTCACCCACCTCACAGCGCGCCTCACTGCCTCCCCAAGACCCGATTGGTCACGCCGGCGCCCACGTCAACGGGATTGAAATAGATCTTCCGTCTGTTTTATCCTGCGTCCTCGTATCCGTCGCCGAATAACCCTCTGCTGAAAATTCTTTTCGCTGCTCTCGTTTTCGCTGCTCTCGTCAGCTCACAGAAAATAGCTGGATGCCATAACCTCGTTTTCTTAATTAAACAGCTGCTTTCTCGTAATTCAAGTAAATAACTTTCCTCTCTACATATATTTAAAATCAAAATCCTTCTTATAAGCACATACATACACACGTGTATACATCTGATTGTATATGTATCTATACCTACATATCTACTTATTCACACACAAACACACACACACACACACACACACACACACACACACACATATATATATACATATACATATACATATATATATATATATTCCTAATTAAGAGAATTGTCAAGCACTCTACGACTAATGAAGACTTCTGGCGAGGCCATAAGGTGAGCGTCCATATTTGGCAATGACGTGTTTGGTCACTTCAATTCGCACTCTCCACAACCGCTCACTCTGGCCGTGTATTGCCAGAGCACGAAAATGCTTGATGGTTTCAAAAGTTTACATGCCTTTTTCATTTCGCAAAGGACAGAACTTTTTATAAAATCAATCATCGTATAAAACATTTGGCCGCTATCATATATACATGTTATATAAAGCAGGGACCATTTGCGTTTTATTTACCTATATCATGAACACGTAAACCAGTATTCATGCTTGAATATCAAGAAAATATTTGAGATGGTTCTCGGTTGGGGTAATATGGATCGAATATCATTTCCATATTCATTCAAATGATTACCATCATTTCTTAAGTCATTTCCATAATTATTTCCATACCATTAAAGACATCTGCATACTGGAGATCGTAATTACTCTCGGACCATTAGCATTATTATCATAACCATTACTGTCCAAATACCTTTGTTACCAACATACCCAAACACACATACATACACACAATTAAACAAACGCGAGCGAGATAGATAATCGAATATAGATATACGGAAAAAGATAAACCAACTAAGATTATTCTCACCCTACTTCACAACACGCATGTATTCTAGCAAAGCTGTGCCTTCCTAGCACTAATATCTTCACACCAAACTAAACAAATGATCTAACTTAGTACATAATGAGTACCATAACTATACCCATTAACATGTGATGGTAAACTTCCCCGTCTCGTGCGCAGCTCTTGGCGTAAACAATATCAACAAGTACAACCAGCATCGCTCTTCATCCCCATCACACGCCTCTAAGACCTTATGCTATCGTAAGGTTCGCTTTGATCATGTCAGTGCAACATCAAAGGCATTTCACCTTACGGACACCTCACTCGAGTGGCAACATTACCTCCTCCTCAAACGTCTTGAGATCTGCGGCCTTTGCTTAGGAAGGGAAGCTCCTGCAATTCTCTTTGTAAATATGTTGATGCCATCAGTAATCATTGAGCGAAGACATCATAATAAGAGATTTCCACGATAAAAGGATTTGCTCACAAAGTAGCTGAGTTTTAAGTAGGTTTAATGTTATGATTTCTAGTGTTTATGATTTGCATGAGCCTCTGGAGAACTGCAGCTTACAAGCATATGTGGGTAATAAGTGGCAAGTGTTAGCGGGCCCAATGCCTGATAAACTGTGGCTCTATTCCTTAACAGAGAAACGACAGCGAAGGAGAGCGACTAACTACGACTTTGACTGGCAGGAAAATAACACGGATGACGTTCCTCGCCCTCATCTCGCGTCACTCAACCATGAAACTTGTTCCAACTACAAAGGACCAGTTGTCTTTCCCGGTCCTAAAGGCTATAGAGCAAAAGGTAGGGACGTTATATTCGGCTCATAAACCTATAGTCGAGAAAATATAAAAATAGCAGATAAATAAATGAATATATATACACATATACATACATACATACATACATATATATATATACATATATATACACATACAGACAGACAGACAGACAGACAGACACACACACACACACACACACACACACACACACACACACACACACACACATACACACACACACACACACACACAAACACACACACACACACACATACACACACACACACACATACATACACACACACACACACACACACACACACACACACACACATACACACACACACATACTTTCATAATTGAAAAAGAATAAAGGATAGCTTGACCCACAGAAATGTACAGGCAGATAAGTAAACATCTGGCCAACCAGCACCTAATCACCTACGAACTAAAATCGCCATAAATGCCACCCGGCCCCTCGAACCACACTTGGAATGGCAACGCTTTCGCAGAATATAACCTAAGCAACTAACTGGAATTCAATCGCATCTGAATTTCCTTGCCCGTGTGAACTGCTGAGTGAAGCCTTGTTCTGTAAACTTGTGAGCAGCGAGTTGGGGAGCGGGTTCATGTGTATGTATGGAGGAGTGAGGGCCTGTGGGGCGACTACCACACGGCGGAAGTACACGGCTAGGGCCTGAGGGGAGTCGCGCGGAGAGAGAGAGAGGGGAAGAGGGGGCAGGAGAGCAAGGCCGGAAAAGAGGGAAAGTGGGAAAGGAGGGGAGACAAGGGATCAAGGGCGGACGAGAATGCTGGAAGGTAATGGAATGTGGATTTAAGGAGATCTATAATGGAGAAGAGACGTTAAGTGTCGCTCTTGCACGGGGAGGAAAATGTCTCGCGAGAAGGAGGGCGGGAAGAGGCGAGAAGCAATGAGAGGAAAAAGTGGAGGATAAACGACGTCATCGCAGACTAATTCTAATCCCGAGACTGCCATCACACGGGAGTAAACTACGTACAGGAGTGGAAGATGACATATTAGCGATCTGGAAATTCTCTCGAGCATCAAATATGCAATATCCGCGAGTCGTGGAGGTGGGAAGGAGGAGGCTGTTCCACGGGCGGGGATGGGCGGGGGTGGGCGGGGTGGGAGAGGGATGGATGGAGCGCACAATAATGGTTCACACGGGTGGTAAAAGTGACCCACGGGTTTTATGCTGTAATGTCTTCAAATGCACACATGCAATGAATTGCACAGGCAAAGTATGATGTCGAGTGTGGTGACGTGGTTGCGATGTGATGTGGGAGACAGAGCGCCAAACACTCACGCGACGGTTTGTCAACGTCAGCAGCGCCAAAGACAGTCATTTTTCACAACCCGCTTTACTCTCCCCAATCTCTTCTAAGGGAATGACACTTTTTTCTAACTTTGCGGTTCTCCTTCCCCCTCTTGGCACTCTTTCGTTTTAGACGTCGAAGTCAGTCTTACGGCACTCCCTGAGTCCTCTACCAGTATCGGGGGATCTCAAGCACCCCAGACCTCCTCACCATTCATGGCATCCTTCAGCTTAAAATGCTCCTCGCTCGTTACACTTTCCTCGGACGTGCCCTGATGCCGCCGGGAATGTCTCGGTCAGTTTCTGAGTGGACAAATCCTTCCCCTCTGTGCTGAGTCGCCTCGGGGCCTGAACACGTGGTCATGTCACGCCGGGGTCAAGAGGTCATCTAGGATAAGGTGAACTTCCGGTGGGTTCCCGTGCGGACACGTGAGTGCCTCTTCTTGTGTTGTTTGATTCTTATTTTCTGGCTATGTGTGTGTGTGTGTGTGTGTGTGTGTGTGTGTGTGTGTGTGTGTGTGTGTGTGTGTGTGTGTGTGTGTGTGTGTGTGTGTGTGTGTGTGTGTACGTGCCATGTCGCTTGTGAAAGAGAGCATGAGACTCCCCTCTTTTTGTTCCTCAGTATGGCATGCGGTGGTATGCCACATCCCCCTCCAGTGAGCCCCAACCCAAAAGCCCATGCCCTCCGACGCCCCCGCCCCACGCCCATGTGTGATCGCAGCCTCAGCCTCTGGTCGGCTGCGATAATATCTGCAAGTTTGGAGGAACAGCGCCATCCATCAGACAGAAGCGGGCGTCTATGATAGCATCAGAGCTCACATTTTGCTCCAAGTGTGAAGTAATGCAAGTCTACGACAGCGAAAACTACGCTATTACAGTAAAGATAACTCCCGGCCGGAAAACTTGGCAATTACGAGAATGTATTGCACTGTGTTGTGTATCTTTAACTGCTGCTGAGGCCGGTCGGCGGGTCGCTGTAATTACGTGACTTTTCAGGCCAAAGAGGACAAGGCATCGGCAGGCGGGCTGGGGGGGGGGGGGGGGGGGGGGGCTCCGACGGTCTGGTATGTCTTTTGCCGAAGTGAGAAAAAAACTGGAGGGAGAGGGAGAGGGAGAGAGAGGAAAGGAAGGAAGGACGGAAGGAAGGAGGGAGGGAGGGAGGGAGGGAGGGAGGGAGGGAGGGAGGGAGGGAGGGAGGGGAGAGAGAGAGAGAGAGAGAGAGAGAGAGAGGGAGAGAGAGAGAGAGAGAGAGAGAGAGAGAGAGAGAGAGAGAGAGAGAGAGAGAGAGAGAGAGAGAGAGAGAGAGAGAGAGAGAGAGAAGCAAATAAAGAAAGAGAAGAGAGAACAGAGTATAGAGGGCCACGACGAACCCCCAAAGAAGCCGGGTCCGCACTGAACCTGAACATCATTAACCGGCGTGTGTTTCTGTTGCACAATGCATACGGAAGACTCAACGCATAACTACAATCACACAAGTCTCATTCGGTGTATTGCAAAATGAATTGCTTCAATTGGCCTATTATGACACACTAAGCCAAAGCAAGCTAGTATTTCGACACAGAACACCCTCCTTGCCGCCATAACAAGGGAAACTCTGTCCCCAAAAAGGTATCATTGTGCAGCAAATGATATACTCTTTGATCTGACATTATTTTGATAGCAACAGCGCAAAATGTGCCGAGACCTTGCGAAGTTCGGCGGATCGAGGCAGGAAAACACACACGCCGGGCATAAGTATCAGGCGCCTCAGATTGATAGATAATGATAAATAAAAGCTTGTTATCTACCAAACTGCAAAACGCATCACTATAGGAAACTGATGAACATCGTTTGGCTGTTGGCTTTTTTGTCATCAAAAAATGTAATGCATGATGTGTACAGCGCAGTGGATATGTAAAGCTAATGGATAATGTATGTTTTTTTTTTTTTTATCATCTATTTCGAAAGGGTTTTATTGCAGCACAAAATCAATATGGCTACACATCGCCACGCTTATCTGGGCTGAATGGTAACGAGAATCATGCTTGCGTCCTGTTGCTGACCGACGATTTCTCTAAAAAAAACGAAAACCTTTTTTTCAAACATCTCTTACGTCCAGCTTCGGTCACCGAATTTCAAAATCCTCATTTCAACCGTTAATCTCTTCAGCATGTTTTCGATACACAGAGACCTTTTTTTTTATTAGCCTTTTGTTATTAACATTATCATTCTCATTCAAACACTTTTTAACAGAATCCATGCTTTTGCTAAATCAGGTGAAACAAGAACAGTGCATGAACAATAAAGTCGAGGGAAACCTTATTATTTAAATCGGTATTATAGGAGTTGAATAGAAACGATGCCAGTATTTTCATAATCCGCGTATAGAAATAAATATTTTCATGAATGTACGCAAGATTGCACACATATTCACTAAAGAACGCACACGTACATAAACAAACTCACACACACACAAATACACACATAAATACATACATACATACATACATACATACATACATACATACATACATACATACATACATACATACATACATACATACATACATACATACATACATACATACATACATACATACATACATACATACATACATACATACATACATACATACATACATACATACATACATACATACATACATACATACATACATACATACATACATACATACATACATACATACATACATACATACATACATACATACATACATACATACATACATACATACATACATACATACATACATACATACATACATACATACATACATACATACATACATACATACATACATACATACATACATACATACATACATACATACATACATACATACATACATACATACATACATACATACATACATACATACATACATACATACATACATACATACATACATACATACATACATACATACATACATACATACATACATACATACATACATACATACATACATACATACATACATACATACATACATACATACATACATACATACATACATACATACATACATACATACATACATACATACATACATACATACATACATACATACATACATACATACATACATACATACATACATACATACATACATACATACATACATACATACATACATACATACATACATACATACATACATACATACATACATACATACATACATACATACATACATACATACATACATACATACATACATACATACATACATACATACATACATACATACATACATACATACATACATACATACATACATACATACATACATACATACATACATACATACATACATACATACATACATACATACATACATACATACATACATACATACATACATACATACATACATACATACATACATACATACATACATACATACATACATACATACATACATACATACATACATACATACATACATACATACATACATACATACATACATACATACATACATACATACATACATACATACATACATACATACATACATACATACATACATACATACATACATACATACATACATACATACATACATACATACATACATACATACATACATACATACATACATACATACATACATACATACATACATACATACATACATACATACATACATACATACATACATACATACATACATACATACATACATACATACATACATACATACATACATACATACATACATACATACATACATACATACATACATACATACATACATACATACATACATACATACATACATACATACATACATACATACATACATACATACATACATACATACATACATACATACATACATACATACATACATACATACATACATACATACATACATACATACATACATACATACATACATACATACATACATACATACATACATACATACATACATACATACATACATACATACATACATACATACATACATACATACATACATACATACATACATACATACATACATACATACATACATACATACATACATACATACATACATACATACATACATACATACATACATACATACATACATACATACATACATACATACATACATACATACATACATACATACATACATACATACATACATACATACATACATACATACATACATACATACATACATACATACATACATACATACATACATACATACATACATACATACATACATACATACATACATACATACATACATACATACATACATACATACATACATACATACATACATACATACATACATACATACATACATACATACATACATACATACATACATACATACATACATACATACATACATACATACATACATACATACATACATACATACATACATACATACATACATACATACATACATACATACATACATACATACATACATACATACATACATACATACATACATACATACATACATACATACATACATACATACATACATACATACATACATACATACATACATACATACATACATACATACATACATACATACATACATACATACATACATACATACATACATACATACATACATACATACATACATACATACATACATACATACATACATACATACATACATACATACATACATACATACATACATACATACATACATACATACATACATACATACATACATACATACATACATACATACATACATACATACATACATACATACATACATACATACATACATACATACATACATACATACATACATACATACATACATACATACATACATACATACATACATACATACATACATACATACATACATACATACAAGTATACACACACCTCCCACCCATATACTATACAGTCTTATCCGCGCGCCTGTGTCGCTGTGTTGTGTGTGAGTGTAATTCTTTCTATGCTTTCGCTCTCCTTCTTTCTTTCTTTCTTTTTTCTTTCTTTTCTTTCTTTCATTCTTTCATTCTTTCTATTCTTTCTTTCTTTCTTTCTTTCTTTCTTTCTTTCTTTTTTTACTCTCTCTCTCTCTCTACTCTCTCTGTCTCTCTATCTATTATCTATATATATCCATATATCTTACTCACCCTCCACTACCCGACCACGAGGATAGAGAGAGACTTACAGTACGCTCGAACATCCCACCCCTCCCCTCTACATATATTGTGACTGTGTGATGTCTACAACCTATCCTAAACCAACACAATCCTGTGTGTCTACCCCACCCCTAACACCCCAACCCTACAACACCAAACAACCCACACACACACACACACACACACTAACACACCACACACACCACAACACAAACTCACACGCGTCGCGCGCCGCAGCGCGCGCACACACCCACAACACCATACACACACCACACACACACCCCACACACCCACACCCACACACGTCACGCCTCACACGCACACCGCACTACACGACTACTCTCACACACACACACACACACCCCACACACACCCACACACTCACACTACACCCTCCCACACACTCAGCTAATGCATATCTCATATATATATCTAATAAAATATATACGAACTATCTACATTAAATTACACATATATACAAATATACCAATATTAATACTTGATTATAATACATTACATCTACATACTATACATATAAAATATCTGCTATATTAAAAATATATATGATAAATAATCATAATCATCAATTCATATCAATACCACTGCGTCAAGTGTGTGCACTCAATAAACCCCCAGCTAAATTAAAAACTACACCAACATCAACATCTCCACTGTGTGTAGTGTGTCCCAACCCACTATCACTCCCACTAGACCCACTTTTCATATTGCAATTCCTTTTTCTCACACTGCCCCCCCCCCTTCCCTTTTCCTCTCCTGCCACTCGCTCGCCCCACCTCCACCTCCCACGTTCACTCTCATAACAATTACATTTCCGTCCTCTCAAAGGGTTCTTGAATAGTCATCTCGCAACGTGCGGATAAACTGATCTCTTTCCCTCGACGCACATTTTTAGTTACTACCCCTTCACTGCTCTATACTTCTCCACAAACCCATAAACATCAGTTCCTGTGTCTCTTAATGGGTGGTCACGCCTGTTCATCTCACCATACTGTGTATATGGACTTTTTTTAATCACTCCCCAATCATGTGAGCTGTGTTACTAGTGTCAACAATTAATAGTGCGTGTATGTCGTGTGTCGCTCTATAATATATCCCCCCCCCAAAATCCGCTATATACCCCGGTTATAGCATCCAAACCCCGGTTTCCCGTCCCCCATCTTCCATTTCGTCCCCCCCACCCCCGTCTCCCCCCCCCCCCCCCGATATACGAGTAAAAAATCAATGCAGGAATTCATACCCAAATAAATATACACGATACATACTTACTCTTTCATCAAAAATAATAAATATACCTTTGTGTCGTTAGTAACGCAAAATTGTTTCCAATTGTATACGCTTGTTTCCAGTTGAATTACCCATTGTATACAGTTGAAACAAAATAAAACAAAATGCGAGGTTGGGTCGAGAGCAGCGCTACAGTTCACGGTTGGCTTGGCTGTCATTTCGTTAAAAAAAATACTTAAATTACATCTAGCTTTGCCTCTTCTAAGCTCGCCCTCTCTCCCTCTCCCGTTTCCATATATTCACTCTCATGCTACTCTTAATATCTGTCCCTCTAGAGTCTTTTCGACCAATAACCCTTCTATCTATTTTTTGGTGTTTCACAATCATGGAATAATTTGCTGTTTTTCATTCCTTATAGATAGATAGATTCTTAGTATAGATATAGATATACAACTATCCATACAGTACTACATACTAACTTATACACACACCAACACACACACACAATCTCGAGTAGTATGTTGCGGTGTGTGGCCGAGCGCGTGTAGGGTGAGTGTGTGCGTGTGTTTGGGTGTGCGTGTGCGTGCGTGTGCATAGCTTGCCTTTCCAGACGCAACCCGCTGTATAACAATATTTTATTTTCTATGTTTCATTTCAAGAACTTCACGTTTGAAGCACTGGTCTATGCAAAAATGACAAACTTTTTCCCCACATACAGTATATGTTTTTCTCTTGCTTTTCGCCTAAGTTTCCATATGTCCTACAAAGCTTTTCCGTATTTCCACACAGAGGCATGCAAAACAAGTCGCCCCCCTTCAACAGAAAAGACAGACTGCAAGACATTTTCTCATCTGATCACGAAACAACCTTTTCTCATACCTGACGAAAACAGATAAAAGATCCAAACACGTCTTCCGTATATTTTCACTGTAGGCTGTACTTGTATTCTAATATACTTGCTAATATATGCATATATATATACATATATACTACATATATTCTACAATTATCACCCATATACTTACACAGCATATCTAGATAGAACTATATTTATACTCATATATTATTATATATATATATATATATGTGTGTGAGTGTGTGTGCATGTGGGTGTGTGTGTGTGTGTTTGTGTGATGTATGTTTGTGTGTGTGTGTCCTCGTGTGTGTGGTGTGCCTGTGTGTGCCCCCCCCCTGTGTGTGTGAGTGTGTGTGTGTGTGTGTGTGTGTGTGTGTGTGCATGATAAATGTTAGTGAAGCATGTGTGTTTGTGTGTATATATGTATATAATTATAATTATATATATATTTATATTTATTATATTTATACATTTAAAAACAACACCACACCACACACACAACAATAAAATTTCTTACATATTTATATTACCCCACAAAACCCCCCCCAACACACACACACCACAATATTCCTTTTTAACCTTTACATACCCTAATTTTTTTTTAAAATATATTTTTTGTAAAATATATGTGTATATATATATATTTACATAACCATACAAAAACATCATGCACACACCCCCTACACACCCACAAAACACACACCACACCCCACACACACAACCACACAAAACACACACACACAACACTAAAAACCACACACCCAATTTAATATATATTATGTATGTAATGGTATGTATGTGTGTGTAACGTGTGTGTGTGGTTTTCATATATATATAAAATATATTTTAATTTATAATTAAATATATATGGGCCCCAATTTTTTACAAAAAAAACCCACCACCACACATCCCACAAACACACAAACACACCAAACTACACATATATTTTATAATATATTCATATTATTTTTATTTATATAAATAAATATATTAGAATTATTTTACACATAACCCACAACACACATACACAAAATTCTTATATATATATATTTTAATATATAAATCTATATTTTAAAAACACACAAGCACACACACCCACCCACACTACACACATAACATACTTTACATGTGTGTGGTGTTTTGGGGTGTGTGTGGGGGTGTGTGGGGTTTTGTGTGTTTTGTGTTTTGTGTGTATGTGTGTGGTGTGTGGTGTTTATACACAAACACCCGGTCTTGTCCCCCCCTCTTTCCCAAGTGCATTTTTTTCCTCCTCCAGAAGCTGGCCACTTTCTCCCCCCCCTCCCCCCCCCTGGCGCACCCCCTCAACCCCCCCCCTTCTCGGGCCCCAACCCGGCAGGAGGCCCCCGGCAGAGGGCCCCAGAGTGTTTATTTTCGTCCTCGGCACCCGGGGAAAAGTAGAATTGTAGTGGGGCCCTAAATTATCTTTTCTAGTTTGCCGGGGCCAGACGAGGCGCTGGGGGAGGGCCCTCTGCCCGAGCGGAAACCTTTCCCGGGCCCCGGGAAAAAAGCCTCGGGCCAGTGGGTCCGGCGCTCAGGAAATCGGAAATTTTAGAGATGGATTTTTATATTTTTTCAGAAATTTCGGGGCCCATACGCGTTGTTTTCAGCTATCTGGTTCAATTTTTATGTTATAAAATACCACACTACACTCAACACACACACAAAAACCACAACACAGACACGCACCCACACACCCAAAACACTTCACTCACACACACAATATTTTTCCATATTTTATATATTATTATATATATATAAATATTTGTGTGTGTTTGGGTGTGTGTGTGTGTGTTTTGGGGTGTTATGGGGGTGTGTGGGTGTGTGTGTGTGTGTGTGTGTAGGGTTGTATGTTGTGTGTGTGTGTGTGGTGTGTGTTGTGTGTGTGTGTGGGGGTGTGTGTGGTGTGTGTGGTGTTTTGTGTGGGGTGTGTGTGACATATGCGTACAGGGGCAACAAAACTTATATATTATATATATATATATATAATAATTATATTATATAATTAATTATATATATATTTGTATATGTTTTTATTTTTAAATTTATTTTTATTATACATTTACATATACATATATATACATAAATACACATCTACATCTACATCTCTCCCTCTCGCTCTCTCTCTCTCTCTATAATATATATATATAGGCAATACACATCTCCATCATACATATCACCACAACATAAACCACACATATACATGAAACACACCAACATACACCAGAGAAACACCCTCGCGCATATCCTATTCGTGTTGGAAAGTTTGCTATCGAAGACTCAGGGAGAGTCCCCAAGGAGAAGGGCAAACCGCGACGCCCGTTCAAAACAGCAAACGGTCAATAGGTTCAAAGCGTAAGTACGCTGGTGTCGCGCCTCCGCACGGTCACGACACCCGGTGGCGATAGACAATGCGCGTCGGCCAAGATGGTAAGATGAGTAACATTTGTATGAACAGCTCTAGTCTCACACCAATCAAGGTCGTTACCCACGCCGAGTTCAAAGGCTCAAGCCGGTACATTTGTTTCTAGCTACTCTCCTATATAATATAAAATGTTTTCTTCATTCGTTCGTCACGAATCTGCTGAGTCGGTTCTCATTCGCTATGGTAAACTACGGTACACCTATATATCGATTGCACACTGGCACGTTGACACTATATATGCTAGATATTCGTTTCATATGCCAAAATTACACGTGCTGAGCAGAATGCGAGATCAGAAGAACGCTTAAATATAGATCTGCTATAACTAGTCATCTGCTCGTTGCTATCAGACCGTTACCAAAACTAAGTTTTACAGAGATGTTTCCCAGGGCCCTTGCGAATGAGCTCGAGCCAGTTAACGGTGTGTGTATTTCACCATATCAGCCAGTTCCTTCTTCTTCCTTAGGTTTACACAGCGAAAGAGGAATAGAGTTTGTCGGTTAGGACGAGGACTAGGTGGGGAGCGGTCGCATGACTCCTCTACGGGACCGTGGAACCGTAGAGGATGCGGGAGGCGCTCGGGACAGTGACTCGGGAGAGATGGGGAGGATGTTGGGAGGACACAGAGGCGAGTGTAAAAAGCGAGTGAGGAAAGGCTTTTTCTGTGTGCATATGTTGGAATTGTGGATCTGTGAACATGTGTTTGAGTTAGATTTTATAGTTGGATAGCCATTCAAATTAATGTAGCAACTATAATGCTTGGTAAGTCGCACATTAAGAACACTCGCACACTACATATTTACGATCTTTTTGACTTAGACGCCACTATGACATCTACATTCACCTATGGCAATTTACCTTTTTCAAATTTGACTCTCTAGGCGTTTGTTCAAAAAAACAGACCCCCCTCTGCACTTGGCTCCTGTAAGAATCAGAGAACCGAGAAAATCTATGTCTCAGGGCGCCTTCATATAATTGTGAGCTATCTCGCTTCAACAGCTTGCTAATGTCCCTGGCCTAACTAAAGACCAGTACCAAAATACTCGACGTTGAACATTGCCGACCGAATACGGTTGTGAACATAAAACCTGCATCGTTCTGCACACACAAAGAGCCATCTAGCCGTACACATCAAGCTTAGCTAGAGCCCCCGCGGCGGACCACTCAGTAACAATTAAACCTTGATAGGAATCTTACGTTGTCACGAGAAGGGGCGGTCGAGGAGGCGAACAATGCACTGGCTGTGGAACGCCGCCCCCGGGAGCAACAGCGGGCTAAGATAACACACCGCCGCCCCTAGCAAGCGTAAATAATAGACCATGCCACGAATAAACCCACGCCGCCGACCCTCGGGCTATGTAAGATAACTCCCCGAGCCAAGACTAAACACACATCCTCGCGTCCTTTAGTAACCACCACCCGTATCCTAAGATGATCACAGCACACACCTACGAGGCAAGAACACGGTCTCGTTCTCTAACACGCCCCCCACCCTCCCGCAAGCCTGTGCAGCTACAATAACGCAATTCTTTCTCGTCGAGAGCAAGGAGCAGTAGGAAATGTCACACCCGCCACTACTCTTCTATGTACACTGCTTGACTAACTCTCTGCCCAGCCGCTTTTGTCCCAAGTTCCCAGTTGCATTCCCCCACCCCTCGAGGACAAGGTTCTCGGGTAACGGGGTTCTTGGTAATCTTTAATGATCCCTCCGTACATTCTCCCGCATTTCATATGGCACTACGACTCTAAAAGTGTTGCCATAAACTGCAAACCCAATTATATCCTCTCGACGTCAAAGAAAGCACGACTCCAAGTAAAAAGTATCTGACTTTGAAGACATTTAGTAAAAACTATCTGTAATTTCTTATTCCAGCGGCGCGCTCCCTACACTTGCGACCTTACATCCTCACCTTTTAGTCTATGTATGACTCAAGTTCGAATTCTCTATCACAGACAAAAAGAAAGAAAAAGAAAGCTTCCTTCTCTATAATTTCACGCAAGGCAACGCACGGTACTGAGAGACGACGTTCTTAGTATCCCAATCTCTACCAGACACGCAATCTACAAAGCATCGTTGCACAAACAGACTTAATCGCACTTTATTTTTCTTCTTTATCATTTACTGCACCACCTGCTGCTTCTGGCCGAAACTGTCGTTGCTTCTGCTATGCTACTGCTAGTAATTCTAGTACCCAACTCACAGGATTCCCCGCTGCTCTCGCCGCATATTATCGTACGTATCTGCTCCCCGTGACTGTTGTATTCATAATATTCATATCAACAATAAAGGTGAAGAAATAATATCATATTAAAAGTGAACGAATCACAGGGATGAAGTAAAAAGACATCAGCGGATGACGGGAATTTAGCGATATACTGACATAATATTTCTAGCGTCAGCAGCATATAACTAGCAGCTACAGGATTGACATCAAATATCAATATGGAATTACCTAAGAATAATCTTTCGTTATACGCATAGATACACCACATGTGTTTCCGGCAGTCATCAAATAATGCAGAACGACGAATCATACATCTTAGCTACAGCAACACGCGAAAAGCCAGCAAAGAAATTATATAGATAAAAATTAGAAACTATTACTTGTCACTATCAGTAAGCAAAGCGGCTTCATTCTTCATAGAATATTATCTGCTAGCTGTGATCATTATTGCATCCCCATAATATGCCAATGACACTGTCCATAAATAATAAGAGAACAAGAACCAGTGATCATGATTGCTCACTACCTCTTACTCATATGTAGTCGTACTAATACTAAGACCAATCGGTTCCTCCACTTGTACTACTACTATAACTACATATGCCCACTACTACTCAGTCATCCTACTACTGCAGCCGCTAAAACTAACAAACAACAATAATAAACAGTTATATATCATCGATGATAGATGTTAAAAATGATGATCACTGGTACTAAGAGCAGCCCTCTGGACCCTTGCGTTTCCGACGAAGAAGGCTTCAGGCAAGAACAGAACCCCATGGGTACGGTGACGAGGGGAAGGGCGAGAGGGAGAGAGAGGAAATAACCACACCATATACCGATTTTGATAATGAAAAAGTTACACGCCAGCAGAACGCTTAAAATGTTCTGGTCTAGAACACACCCCAAAAAAGTATTCAATTACTCACTTTTACAGACACGTGAATTACATATCCTGCCGTTACCCAGCGAGCATCAAAGGAATTCATTTTATACATGGGCGATACTGAATCAACCTTTTTTTCTGTGAATGATAAGCGCAAAAGTTTATTTTCTTTTCCATTTCGTCGTTGAAAGAGTTTAAAAGAACGCCGGTAAAAAGGTAAAACCAAAATATATATACAATATCGAGTAGGAGAATAACAGAGTAACACAGCAGCAGCAGCACCGGTTGGAAAGCGGCCTGAACAATATAGGATCAAGAAACACATCCTCAGAACGAGAAATGGGATGATCTGGTTGGTAAGTTTATCTCTGACAAACAGGAATTCAAGCAGAGGTAATTTTAGCTGACTGCGATAGAGTTAGCATTCCTCTCTTGCGGCAGGTTAATTTTTTTTTTGCACTATCGTCGGACCACCGTAACCGGAAATAAAAGTGACGCTCAGTCCCATACACATTGTCCTTTTAGAGTGTAAACACAAACGCGTGCCCACATCACGCACACGCACATAGCACACCACCTCACACACACACTCTACACACACACCACACACACACTCCACACACACGCACGCACACGCACGCAACGCACGCGCAACACACACGCAACACACACATCCGACATACGCACGTCACTCTCCACCACACACGCACACTTTTAGAGAGGGAAAGCCTCGACGAGACCGAGACGACGAGAGAAGAGAGAGAAGAGGACCGAGAGAGAGAGAGAGAAGAAGGAGAGAGAGAGAAGAAGAGAGGAGAGAGGATGAGAGAAAGAGAGAGAAGACGAGAGAGACAGACGAGAGAGAAGAGAGAAGAATAAATACACAGTACATAAATAAATAAATAAATAAATAAAATATATGAATACACACACTCACAAACACCACACATCTTTATAATTTTGAACATCTAGAAGGACGAGAGGACACAAGTAAAAAGTTACAAGTAAAGAGAGGCGAGAAAGATGTCAAAAAGTTCAATCGCGCACGCGCACCACCCACCCACACACAACACTCACTCACACCACTACACACACACACACACACACACAACCACACTCACACATATCAACCTCACCCCACACACAACACACATTACACACACACAAGCACACACAAGTAGATTATACTATAGATTATATACCTATAACTATATATCTAGAATCTATTTAATTTCCAGATTACAATACGCACCTAATCATATATCTCCTACACTATCTACTACGCCCATTATATGCTCCTCCTCAGCTCGCATATAGAGAGAGAGAGAGCGGAGAGCTAGAGCTAGAGAAGTATGAAGAGTAGAGAGAGATAAGAAATAAACCGAGAGCCTACCCGACGAGAGAGATTGAGAGAGTCAACCCCATGACGAGAACAGGAAGAGGAAGAGACAGAACAGAGAAGCTGATAGATAGATTAAATAATCTAGACCACTAATATAAGAGATTTACCCCCCACGCTATCACTATATCTATCTATCTCCTCCATCTATCCCTATATATCACGACCCTTACCGATCTATCTATATAAGTATATAAAAGAGACCACATTCGCTTGTAATAGCCTCATCCCTGACCTATCGCTGCAACGTTTATCCGTTTCCGTCGATCATCCTCACTCCATCCCCGAATTCCCCATAATCACTTCTCCTCGACGTCCTCACTATCTCCCTGGCTATACCACGACCTTTTTCCTTCACACTTATCGGCAACTTTACCGTCCCTTACCCTTAATCCTTACTTAGTGTTACTTGACACTATGCACCAAATCTTACTCCTTTACTCAATAAGTTAGATTCCCATAGTTCACCCCACTCTTGACTTACGTCCCTTTAAAAGCGAAGTGCAAAACTGCTGGTCCGTCACACCGTTGTTTGAGATCCCCACAACTCATTTCACCAACATCTCTTCCATGTCCTTCCGCCCACCCAACAACTATGACTCCCCAGCGTCTTCAGCGTTGCATTCCGGAGTAAAACTACCACCTTTCACAATATTCGTGCTAATATATCACCCAGTTTCTCTAAATAAATAGTCCACCCAACCACCCTTCCGCCCTCGCGTTCACCACCTGGATAACGGCTCCCAACACACTTCACCTTCACCTCCGCCCCAACACTAGGTCCACCGAGATTGAAATTCTGATTACGCATTTGTTTGGTTAGAGGCGACTCCCCGACTCTCTGCCTCCCCCCCACACCCCCTCCCCACTCCGCGCACGAGGGGAAAACACCCACCCACCCTGCTCTTCCCTCTCACCCACCCCTCGCCCGCCCTACACTTGAACTCCTCTACCATTTGTTATGAGGCTTCCCGGCTGGGGTGTGTTCGGCTGTGTTTATTAAAGCCACCGATTGCGACGCGGCTCATGGTTGCCGTCGCGCGTCCCTTCCCCTCTGCTCGGAGAGGCCGCTTCCGGAGGCTGTTCGGCCAGGAAGAGGAAGATGCGATATTGGAAGGATTGCATAATCAGGTATGGGGTATTATTCGAAGGCATGGATATAAGAGAAAGATGAAGAGGGAGAAGGAAAAGGGAGAGAAAGGGAGAGGGAGACGGAGACAGAGACGGAGACGGAGACGGAGACGGAGAGGGATAGGGAATAGGGAAGGGTGAGGGTGGCTAGCGAAGGCGAAAACCGAGCCGGAGGGATGGAGGGAGGGAGGGACGGGCTCGAGACTGGAGAGAGGTCCGAGAGAGATGGACGAGACGCCCCTCCAGAGACGAGAGAGATGAGAGAGCGAGAGAGAGAGAGAGAGAGAAGAGAGAGAGGAGAGAGAGAGAGAGAGTAGCGGACGGAGAGTGAGATGAGAGAGATGAGAGAGAGAGAGAGAGAGAGTGAGCGAGAGAGGGAGGGAGGGCGAGAGAGGAGAGGGAAGAGAGGGAGGGAAGGAAGGGCCTTGAGATGGGAGTGAACAGAGCGAGAGAGGGGAGCGAGGGAGAGAGAGATGGAGGAAGGATGGGGGAGAGAGGGAGCGAGCGGAGATTGAGAGAGAGAAAGAAGAGGAGAGCAGACAGCAGCCCGAGAGAGAGAGACGAGACCCCGAGAGACTCCAGAGAGAAAGAGCAGAGACGATGAGAGAGAGAGGGCTCAGAGAAGAGAGGGAGAGAGAGGGAGAGGGGGGAGGGAAGGGAGGGAGGGGAGAGAGCCCAGGAAGGGATTAACGACGGGGCTACGAGAGAGAGACGAGGAGAGCTCGAGGCGACCCCGCAGAGAGAGAGAAGAGAACTAAGACCCGACCCGACGCACGAGGAGAGACTGGACGAGAGAAGAGGAGAGGAGAGAGACCCTGAGAGAGAAGAGACAGAGACAGAAGCCACAGAGCGACAGAGAGAGAGACTGGGAGAGAGGAGATCGAGAGAGAGGGGAGTGAGACGCAGAGAGAGACGACGAGAGACGAGAGAAGAGTGAGAGAGCAGAGAGAAGATTAAATAAGTAAATAAATAAATAATTAAAATAAATATAAAAAATATATATATAATTACACATATATATATAATACAAATATATAATACACACACACACACACACACACACACAAAAACACACACACACACACACACACACACACACACTCACACACAAAAAAAAAAAAAAAAAAAAAAATGTATAAGGACGATATCAGATAGCATAGTATTTCATGGTAAGTGCCACAATAAGACGCCCTTATATGAGTCGCCTTTTCTCACACCCTTCAATTGCCCTCGCATCAACAGGAGATTTCAGAGATAACGCACAGTAAGGGAAGAGACATATAAGAAACGAAAAGAATAGGAGAACAGAACCCCAAAGGAGATAAAAGTCACAGCTCAACCCTCGACACAGCCATAAGAAACTATCGCCTCTTAACAACACTCATAAATACTGGCGGTGAGGGAGACAAAGGAATCGTGCCTCTTCTCCTCATCTCATATTCTCCCATTTTTCCTCGCGAAGGAAAAGGATAAGAAAGGAAAGGAGGGAAAGAAAAAAAAAGAAAAGGAAAAAAACAAGGACCAGACCCTGAGGCAGGGCTACTGGGCAATGACGGAAGGAAAAACATCTTGGAATTGGCTATGTTGTTTTTATCAGCGGTCATACGGATCGAAGTGACAGTCTGACCATCTCACAGAGCCATCCTCGCTCCTAGCACCTCCTATCCTTTTTTTTCTTTCCTTTCTTTCTTTATTTCTTCTTTCTTTCTGTCACCTCTCATCTCTCTCTACTCTCTCTCCGTCTCGTCTTCTCTCTCTTCTCTCTCTCTCTCTTCTTCTCTTTTCTATCTCTTCCCGTCTCTTATCTTTCTACGTCTCACTTCTCGTCCGCTCCGCCGCCTCTCTCTCTCTCCTCACAGCTGCACTCAGCTCCCCATCCCACTCCTCACTCTCCTCCTCTCTCTCTCTCGCTCTCTCCTTGCTCTCTCTCGCTCTCTCTCGTCTCTTCTCTCTCTCTCCTCTCACGCCTTTTCCATCTCTCCCTCTCTCTCTCTCTCTCTCTCTCACGTCACTTTTTCTTCGTCCATTTGGGCTATCATAACATCTTTACTTTAGCACCCATAGCATCACTCATCTTTATTATGACCGCCATTTTCATCATTACTATCATTATTACCACCAAGACAATCCTCATCATCATAAAAATAAAAATACAATATGAATATGAAAAGAATGTTGATACGAGTATTAATAATAGCAGAAGTAATAATAATAATAATAATATCAACAATGATATACAGAAATGATATACATATCGCTTAAACATCACTATCATCATTATAATAATCACGATTGTTGTAAATCTTCCCATTTCAATTCCTGCTTGAATTAACACTCTCCACTGACGATTATCTTCACTGCCATCGCCATCATCATTATCGTTGCACCGACTGCCATCATCACACAAAAGGTTTCTCCCAACGTCGCGCCATCCCACAAAAAGCGTCCCAGTGAGTGTCCTTCCCCATTGCAGCTCTTACTTTGAAGCCTTTTTCCCTCACACAAAAGCACTGTTTTAATCCGTATAACTTACCCACCGTTGTTCTCCTCTATCTCTCCCTTCCTCTTTTGCTTCCCGGTTATGGTTGTCAGGCAGCAGGGCGTCTTACCTGAAAAAAGTAAACAGACTCGCATTAGAAACAGAATCGGAACAATGCATCTCCACAAGAGCGGGGCTGGAGGCGGGCAGAGGAACCGCCGAGGCTACTTCATGAAGCTCTGGGAGATTTCCCTGAGCCTGACGTATGACCTTTTTCTCGGCGCTGTCTAGGGGCCCCTACACCTGTTCTGTGCCTGGGGGCCCTCCGCCAGGGAGGCACACTCGCTCAGGATAACAGAGGGACAAAAAGAAGGCTGCAGAGATCTTTTTTGTGGAGTTAAAATATGAAATTAATGCAACAGGAATATACAAAACAGCAAAAGATACAATAAGTGTAGAAAATACAACGGGAGCAAGATATCCTGATGCATCAAAAGACCGACAACAAACCTGAGATTCTCAAAGCTAATGAAGAACACAAACGAGGCAAAGGAAGAAGAGGATAATTAGGCGGTATACCAAAGGGTTGGGCGGGTTACAGATCAAGTGGTTAGGTGCATCAAGGTGAAGTACCTGGGCTTAAGAGATTAGACCAAGGAGGTAAACCAATGAGAGGGCCCCTCCCTCCCTCCCTCCGCCCCCCTACCCGTTACGAGTTGTTTTTTTCTGATTATCCCAATCTGAGAAAAATCCTAGACCACCGCAGCTGTGGAATTCATTTTTTCCCCTTTTCTCTTCTTTTTTTTAAGGTCTTTTTTTTGCTTTTGGACGAAAGAAAAATGTTCGGATTTTCATGAGTGGTGAACACGACCCGTTCCCCTCCTCCGCGACCGCCTCCCTTCCGAAGCACAGCGGCGGGAGTTCGAACATGTCATTTACGCAGTTAGCACAAGTGGTTGCGAATTTTACGGATAAAACAAAGAGGGAAGCGGTGTGGAATATCAAAGAAGAGAATAGGAGGGAAGAGAATAGAGAACACAGAAAAAAAATATTAACTGAAATAAAAGCGGGAAATGGGAGGAAATAGCATCGAAACAATATGGAAGGGGAAACGAGAAACGCCACCGCGTTGTTCTGTCTCCTCCGCCCCTTCCTCTTCCTCATCTCTTTCTTGCTCTCTCTCTTTCTATCCTGTTACTGTTCCTTTTACTGTTCCTCTCCCTCTCCCTCTCCCTCTCCCTCTTCCTCTCCCTTTCTCCCTCTCCTTGCATGTGTGTGTATGTGTGTATGTGAATATGTGTATGGGTATGGGTATGTGTATGTGTATGTGTATGTGTATGTGTATGTGTATGTGTATGTGTATGTGTATGTGTATGTGTATGTGTATGTGTATGTGTGTGTGTGTGTGTGTGTGTGTGTGTGTGTGTGTGTGTGTGTGTGTGTGTGTGTGTGTGTGTGTGTGTGTGTGTGTGTGTGTGCGCGTGCGCGTATGAACTTTTTGACATCTTTCTCGCCTCTCTTTACTTGTAACTTTTTACTGTGTCCTCTCGTCCTTCTTGTGTTCAAAATTATAAAGACATCTTTGTCTAACTTCACCCTTCCTGTAACATAGTTGGACATCATAATCGTGTGTGTGTGTGTGTGTGTGTGTGTGTGTGTGTGTGTGTGTGTGTGTGTGTGTGTGTGTGTGTGTGTGTGTGTGTGTGTGTGTGTGTGTATGCGTGTGTGTGCGCGCGCGCAAGATACGAGTCGGTTTTCATGTGGGTATGTGTATTTGTTTCTACATTTCAAAGTCAACGAAATGGAAATGTACACACAGTACACAAAAGCACAACCTAGAACACAGAGCATCACGTTTCACTGCTGGACGTCCAAAAATGCGTACACAGGAACGCTAGGTCATCGACGGCAACCCCGTAGAATGCAAATTTTGATCGATCGAAAATGGAAAGTCAAGCCAAAGTCAATCGCGGTGAGTTCCCAGAAAACCCAGCCAATAGTTTTGAAGGGTTCTGTAGATCTCCCAAGAAATGGGAGTGAATCCATCACGAAAGTTGGGCTTCAAACGGGAATAAATTGAAAAAAAAAAAAAAAAAAAAGTGCCGGGTACCATCTTTCTTCTCTTTCTTTTTTTTACGGAGGAATCTTGTTAACATGGATTTTTACGTAAAGGATCCACATCACTTGAAATCTCGTGTCTGCAGAGTGAACCTAACGTCACTGCATCAACAACTGCAACCCTCTAAATAAGGAACAAATCCTGCAGTATACTTTATATGTAAGCATAGAGTGTTTTGTGCACGTATCTGTGCGCACCCCAATCCTTACAAAGGGAGCCAGCGATTCCTTACAGCTGCTAAGGGAAACTTTACACCGCTGGAATTCCCTTCCCTTCGGAGAAATGACGATTGTGTAAATGGGGAGATTTCAAAAGTTATTCTTGCTTGAGGCTCCGGGGTCCTGACGTGTCGAGTTTCTTGTAGCCGTTTTTTACCGCGGTTGCTTTAACGTGCGGCCGGGAAGTGAAGGGGAAGGAAATGTACGGGCATGAATAACAGTTGTCTCACTTTTCTTTACTCTCCTTCTCTCTGTCTCAAACACACACACACACTTATGTATAAATGTGTGTGTGTGTGTGTGTGTGTGTGTGTGTGTGTGTGTGTGTGTGTGTGTGTGTGTGTGTGTGTGTGTGTGTGTGTGTGTGTGTGTGTGTGTGTCTCGCCGGCCCATGTATACACTCACGAATATATTCCAGCCTGAATTATCATTAGCGGGGTGCTCTCGCAGCCAATTACGCAGCCATCACATCCAGAGCGGAGAATCGCAACCAAACGTAGCAGCCGCTGACCCTCGTAGGAGGGCGCTGTATATCAGCCGTTTAAGAGAACTCCTCTTCTCGCTTAACTTCTCGCCGTTAAAAGGATAAGATCCCTCTACATTTCCACGCTGAATGAGTCATATCTAGATTCACTCCTATCAAAATATTTATAGAAACCTTAATCTGTTGAATAAAAACAAAAAAAAAATAAAGTTATCTCTATCAAATCGAATAAATTCCTGAAAGACTGACGACAAACTCCTATAATCATGGCCACGCAAGTGCCAATTTATCAGCTGATGTCGCTCACGTCACGGTTTGGGCCGGACTACGCAAGGATCTGCAGGAGAGAGGCCCTACACGAGCTGTCAATCAGGCCGCCACACACCAGACACGGCCCCGTCAGATAGGCGCTCTCACGTGTCAGGTTTAGTCGCGGGGCACAACGAGGCAGTCCATCCAGGTGGCCCGCACGGCACCTGTCACCAGCACCGCGCCGTCTGAACAATGGAACCAGACAAAGGCTTGGCAGTGGACGCGGGATTAAGTACACTCTGTGTGGGGCGAGTCTATGGTGGAGACGAGACAAAGGTCGGCCAGAGAGGGAGCCTAAGAGCAAGCACTCAGACGCACATGTGGACCTTTCCCTTTCAGTTCCTCTTTCGTATGCACAAAAGCGCGCACACACACACACACACACACACACACACACACACACACACACACACACACACACACACACACACACACACATACACACACATACACACACACACACACACACACACGCACTCACACACACACACACACACACACACACACACGTATATAAAAAGTCTAGTCATCCATTAGTGGAAGCCAGTAATTAACCCTTGCAGTTACGTGCAAGACCATAGGTAAGGTCAGGTAATAACGCCTCTTCATCACAAAGTCGACTTTCTTGGAACCAACAGCGTATCCATAGTGCAGGGCAAGAAAGATGAAAAAGAAGCATAAGAGAAGGAAGAGAAGAAAAAGGATGACGAGGAGGAGAAGGGGGAGGGGGAGGAGGGGGAGGAGGAGAGGAGGAGGAGGAGGAGGAGAGGAGGAGGAGGAGGAGGAGGAGGAGGAGGAGGAGGAGAAGGAGGAGAAGGAGGAGGAGGAGGAGGAGGAGGGAGGGAGGAGGAGGAGGAGGAGAAGGAGGAGAAGGAGAAATAAGAGAAGGTGGATGAGGAGGAGGAGGAGGAGGAGAAAGAGGAGGAGCTGGAGGAGGAAACAAATAAGAGGTGGAAGAGTGAGAGACGCGATAAACTCAAAGGAAATGCTTGAGTGATGAGAGGATTGGGTTAAGTCAGCTGATCCTCTATTGTAGTGAAGAAGCATAAAAAAAATTTGCTTTATCCCTTTTTGTCTTTTATTCTCTTTCCATTTCCTCCCGTCTTGTAAATTAATCGATTTTGATTCACTCTCAAATTATGATTTCATTCGTCTCTCGCAGCAACACCTTCGTTCTTAGTAAAACAACATTCATTACGAAACTCATCGCGTCACATGACACTCCTCCTCGCTTTTCCCCTCTCTCTCATGTCGTTTCCGCGCTGTCCTTTCCGCCGTTTTATTCCCGCGTCCCTTTGATCTCATTCTTCTCATCACGTTTGCTGTGACGTCTCTTTGCAGCCTCACTGTCGAACCAGCAAGCGTCCTGCCCTTCATTTTTAATTATATTTTCATCCTCAAAGCCCCTTCCTTCCTAGCAACTAAAATCATCACAACTCTTTCTTCTTTTTTTCCCCACAAAGAGAAGAACGAAGAAAAACGAAACCTAGAGAGATGCTTTTGTCATGCTCTAATGGAACAAGGTAAGTTTCATTGCAGCCCGATGCGCCACTACTAAAGGCGTATGCGGACCCGTTTCGGAGCCTCACTCGGCGGCGCTCCGGATCTCTTTAAACGGCGAGGCAGGTCCGTTTCTTTGATCGCGACTTTCATCAGCTGGTTCAATAACAACACTCCAAATGAAGGAAGTTTTATTATCTTGTCATCAGTTATAGTCTATCAGTGACTTAAATGGTTGATGATATCGATGAAACAGTCCTAGACGAAAATTAATGAAACAAGAACTCTGCCTTTTTTTTCTGTTTGGATAACATTTACGTTGGGTGTGTGATGTCAGTTATACAAGAAACTAATACAATTGTTCTTTGTGTTGACCCGAATCAATATTCTTTTGGAATGCACATTCACTGCTTATTGTTTATTCCAATTACTGTGCTGACAATTGCATTGCACTCTCGTAAAAACGACTTCCTCTCCGACTTCTCTTAATTATCACCCTCTCCAGTAGCTTGTCCTTACCTTCCATGTCTGTTTATTAAGTTATCTGCCACGCAGATTTTTCACCTCTCTCCCATTCCCCGGTTCTTCCCTTCCGCTACTTCCCAACCCTCACCCTTTGCTCTCTCCTCCCGCCGAAAACATCCCACCTCATAACATTCCTTCCCGTCCCCTCTTCAGCCCAGTCTTCCGTAACATATCCTCGCCCTCTTTCCCTTCCCTTCTCCCCTTTTCCCTTCCCCTTCTCCTCCCCTCCGCTTTATCTCCTCAGTTTACTTCTTCAAGCGTCTCGTACTTACATTTTTTTCGCTTCCCTAAAACATTCATCCATGGAGGGGGAACACAAGGGAACGGAATTTATGTTGGCACACGGGGATCCCTATTTATTAGGCACCATCGACGGCGCAGATAAGTGGAGATACGAGGTAAACATTGGGCCTGCGAGGGAGGCGGCGGCGTGATGGATGCCACCGAGGGCCGTGGCACCCCTCGCAGCCCTCCGGAGGTCTACACATGTCGCGGAAAAAT
>NC_061821.1:40292726-40295226 GCF_019202785.1 Penaeus chinensis | reverse complement strand
ATCTACCTTTATTTACATTCATTATCATCATCTACCTGTCCTGTTGTCCTATTTTATTCTCTACCTCTGAGTTATTCTTGTTTTATTCCTTACTCTTTTGACAACTTATTTTGGTAGTAACCTCTTCCAAATTTCTGTGCTATTATCTACTTTTTCTTACCTCTTTCTTTACCATCTATCTCTTTCGACTTCTTGTTTCATTATCTACTTCTGACTTTTTGTTTTCATCAACCTTTCCTGAATGTTTTTCACTGTTTACTTCTGACCTTTAGTTTTATTATCTACCTTTTGTAATTTCTTTTTATTTTATCATCACTTCTACCAGGATGAAACGTCTCTACGGCCCACTCTATTTATCCCCTGCTCCTATCATTTGTCACAAAATATCTCCTTTTATTGCCCGTCTCTATCATTTTTCTCACAGAATTCCCCTTATATCAATTTCCTCACAATGCTGCCATATTCCGCGCTAATAAACGTTCACAATCCTCTTCCTTACAATCGCTTCCCTCCCAGTGTCCTATTTCCCTCACAATTTCCCTTACATGCCACCTCTCCTCATCCCCTTTCCCCTCCTCTCCCACACCCTACCCCCCGCCATTCCCCCCAACTTCCCACTATAAAAAGAAAAAAAGAAAAATCCATCGACCATTTCCATCACCAGGATGAAACGTCTCTAAAACTCCCATTCGCCCACCTTCACACTTTCCCCTCGAATACCTCCTCCGCGTGTTTGTTTGCAGCCGTTTCCCCTCGCCGACCTCCAGCACGGCCACCGTAAACACGCCACCATATAAGAGGTATAAATCCGCCTTAAGGACTCGCCCGCCTTCGCTGGACCCTCTCTTTTCCTCTCTTTCCTCTCTCTCTCTCTCTCTCTCTCTCTCTCTCTCTCTCTCTCTCTCTCTCTCTCTCTCTCTCTCTCTCTCTCTCTCTCTCTCTCTCTTTCCCTTTCTCTTATTCGACTTTATTCGTCCTTCTCCCCTGTTCTCCGTCCTTGCTTTATCTTCCCAGTTCGTTCCCTTTTCTTCCATTGTCTCTCTTGCTTGTTCTTTTTTCTCTCTTTTCTATTGTCTGCCGTCTCTCTCTTTCCCGCTGTTTCGCTTCTTGCCTCTCAACCTTTGTTTCAATGTCTCGTTTTCTTTCCTTCTTTTGTTCTTCCGCTCCTTCCTTCCATGCTTCCCTTATTCTCCCTTTCTCTCTCCTCTCTCCTCTCTCCACTCTCCCTCCCTTCCTCTCTTTCTCTCCTTGGATGGCCTGGCAAGCCACTTGAGCCCTACTAAAGCCACAGCTGCTGAATAAGATGGTGGAGCCTCTCTAAAGAAAACTGATATTCACATCATAAGCGCGAGGGTGTACGGCTCCCTCTACACCCCTCCTTCTGCCCCAACACCCTACCCGAACTCCTTTCTTCCGTTCATACTTATTGGTCTCAGAGAAAAAAACCAAAGGCTAAACAAAATAAATGAGAAAATAAATAACCCAAATGAAGAAACTATGAAATAAAAAAAAGCACCTTCCTTATTCTTTTTTCCAACGATCCAGTCATGATTGCAACTAGACTTGCTATTCACCTGCATATCAATTCAGTCTTAAGCCACATCCTTACGGTGGGCATACCTCCTTCAACCGAGCTTTCTCCCCCTCCTTCTAGCCTCCTTACCTCAGATAGGCACGAGTGAGGGGAAATTTGTCTCCCAAGGTTCCTCTCGCGATGCCCTTCCCAGCACGCCATTGTGAGATCCAGGGATAAACATTGGTATTAGTCAAATAAACGACCGGCTCTTTACTGTACTACTGTGATGATGGTCTCCCAGGAAGGGGAGGGAAAAGAGGGAGAGACGGGGAGATGGAGGGAGTGAGGGGAGGGATATATATATACTCTGTGTGTAAGTGCATATGGATGTCCAAGTGCATACACAGTACGAGCAGAAATGCACGTTCACTCATGCACACACATAACCTCGCTATGTAAACACATAAATAGATAGGTATACTATATAGGCCAGCACACACGCACGCTCACAAAAACACATAAACAGACATAAATACACACACACACACACACACACACACATATATATATATATATATATATATATATATATATATATATATATTCATTCATCTATATATATACTCATAAATAAATAAATGTATATACATATATATATATAGATAGATAGATAGTTATACATATACATACATACGTACATATATATATTAATACACACACACACACACACACATATATATATGTACAATATATATATAAATATATATATACATTAATATATATATTAATTTATGAATATATATAAATATATATACATATATATACATGTATATATATATAAATATATACATATATATATAAATATATATATATATATATAAACACACACACACACACACAAACACACACACACACACACACACACACACACACACACACACACACACACACACACACACACACACACACATATATATATATATA
>NC_061821.1:40277726-40282726 GCF_019202785.1 Penaeus chinensis | reverse complement strand
ACTATCTTACATCATTATAGTCTTCTCTCTTTCTTTTCCACAATATATCTCACTTTCCTTGCCATTCTGATGCAAGACTGCCACTAACTGACCTACAAGATGTTCCAACGCATGACTTGACTGACGTTTCTTTTTGCTCTGTTTTGGAGTCTAAATGCCCTTACAAACATACACACTCACACATAAACACGCACGCGCACACACACACACACACACACACACACACACACACACACACACACACACACACACACACACACATATATATAGTATATACATGTTATATATATATATATATATATATATATATATATATATATATATATATATTATATATATACTATATGTTTTATATATATGCATGTATTATATATATATATATATATATATATATATATATATATGAAAATCATGCCTGTATTGTGGACTCCCGTGTGGTCCTAACAAAGGGCCGCCCAACCGGTAATGAGCGGGCGGGCAGCTCATCTACCTGCCGAACCTCATTCTTTCCCTCTACAGTACTACCACCGATCAGCCATCTACTTATACACTAATGATGACCAATCCGTATGTTAATCTCCTGAGCATTGGCATCTTAAAGCGTAACAATATCCGAGTCACCCGAGGCCGTCGATCTTTCTTCCATCAGGACACAAAGGAGATGTCACAGGCCTAACCATCCATTCGGGTTCAGAGCGGCTGGGCGAGTACAGGCTGGGCTATTAGCATGACTCATGATTATGGTAAACAAACACGCCTATCCTAACCTTCTGCGGCCATTTGCTGTATCGAAGGTACAATCTTAAGTGATAATTTACTCGAATGATTGACTGTTATTTTCCAGGCAGGCCATTATCGTTATTCTTGATTCATAGTTGTAGGTGCTTTTTTCTCACATTTTCCTTCTTTTCTTCGGATTTCTATCATCATTCCTCTCTTTTCTTGTACCGTCGTCGCTGAATTCAGCACTTTACCGAGTCTTACAAGTTTACGAGTCGGTATTCACAAAAGTTATAGGTCTATAATGCAGGGAAGAATGTCTGAAATGCTGAGGCACTTTGGAACTTTGCATATTGAATACATGGCTCTCTATTTTGCATTTTATAAGCAGTTTGATACTAAATCATATTGTTTCCTTTTACTTTTTTTTTTACTAATAAATGTGTTATCAGACACCTATCCAAAATAGTAGTGTCATTACATGTAGTTTCATCTCAGCTATGGAGAAAGCCTCCCAGCCTCCCAACAATAAACGCTATGTTTTATTCATTATTCATTCATTAAGTTAACTGATTACAACTTCCAACACATGTTCAATTACAGTATAGGTACGGTAGATACATAGAAGATAATACAGAATTCAGTATATGCACGTGTAGGCGAGTATAAATAAATACATAATTAGATATATAAATAAGCAAATAAATAAATAAATAAACATACACACCCACACACCCCTCCCCCCGACACTCAGACAGACAGACAGACACACACACACACACACACACACACACACACACAAACACACACACGTAAAAAGAGTCGAGCGTGTTCTAGGTACCCTCCTCCCCAAATAGGCCTTGCTCTCAGGCCCAGCATGAATATTTAGCATCACACATCGCCTCAGGAAATGACTTACACTAATCCATGAAACTTCCTGAAACCCAATTGCTTTGGCCAGCTCGAGGAAAGCATTCAATTTCCCTCGCAGCTTGTCCGATTCTCATGGACACTATAGGACTGCACGCTACAGAAACACACTGGAATAAAATTAATATACTGCGCTGGTAACACATGTGTTTCGTCCACTTGCAGTTGTTATCTTAACAAATAATCACCACACACACACCGACATACGCACACACACACACACACACACACACACACACACACACACACACACACACACACACACAATATATATATATATATATATATATATATATATATATACATATTTATATACAAATGTATATATGTATATATATATACATGTACATTAATACTTATATACATCTATAAATATACACGTATATTGCACACACCCAAGCAATTTTCCAGAACACAAAGGATACAACGATTCCAACAGAAACAGAGATACATAATGACATGAAAAGATCGAACCGAAATGACACAAATGAGCCGCGAGCCGCCCTCGGAGCCCGCGACCACGACGATGTTAAGTCAGCATTTACCTGTATTTAATGTCTCTCGGGCTGTGTTTAGGGACATCCACCAGGTGATGCCGTCAAACCCCCTCATTTACACACACAAATCGCCAGAAAATGTCCGTGATAACAGTAATATTAAGAGAAAAAAACAGAACCGTAAGTGATTCAGGATACCCGATTTTCGATTTCCGCCGAGGTTCCACTTACCTTTGCACGGGGAGATGGGCTTGTGGAGGGCGAGTGATGTATGTGTACAAATGTGTGTAAATGTGTGTATGTGTATGTATATGTATGTATATGTATGTATGCGTGTGTGTGTGTGTTTGTGTTTGTGTTTGTGTGTTTGTGTGTTTGTGTGTTTGTGTGTGTGTGTGTGTGTGTGTGTGTGTGTGTGTGTGTGTGTGTGTGTGTGTGTGTGTGTGTGTGTGTGTGTGTGTGTGTGTGTGTGTGCCCATCAGTCTATGCGCGTCCGCGTGTGTGGGTAGGAACGCCAGCATGTAAGATGGACCGCTTGTATACATGTCCAGGTGACGGTCGACCGAATCCCCTCACCACATACCTGCAACAAGTAAAAAAAATATTTGAATGCACCGCCCAGTACACGCGCGTTGACAACAGGAAATGGAAGGCAGGAAGTGTAAATCTAAAGGAAAATAATGATGGTAAAGGGAGAGGGAGGGCTGATAAAAGAAGAAAACCAGCTGCCGGAGGGAGGAAATTGTAATACCAGAGGGAGACACGAACACGTCCTGGACACACACGGAGTCCGTAGGTGGACTGGTACAAGGAGGGTTATGGAGTCCCTTGTGAAACACACTAAAAGGAACTCATTACAGTGGCTCTCCATTATCCCCTGCCAACTCATTTATCAAAGGAGAAGATGTGAGCGATTTGTCGGAACTAATTTCTTTATGTATTCATAATCAACCATGACATGAATATATTGAAGAAAAGGGAAGAAAGAAACACATCTAATATCATTTGGAATCAATCCATTTCGGTCACGAGTTCGGTGACTGTAGGACGCACTTATCCGGACAGCAACTTCACGATCTGAAGGAGCCATCACCAAACGTCGACTAGACAAATAGAGGCGCAAGATGGAGGTAGGGAGAGCGAAGAAAGAAGAAAGACAAGGAAAAAGCGAATCATTTAGGACCTGTTTGGCGCCTTCCGGGGAACAAATACTCGTCCAAATGGATTTGCTGATTCCTAAGGTCGACGAGTGAGGGTCTGAAGTTCTCCGAGGTGTGAGATATTTCAACTTCCCTTTTGGGGGGTGGATAAATCCGCATTTAGGTACATTCTCTTAAAAAAAGCTCGTATAATTACTTGTTTATATGACATAAAATGCAAATGAGGAGCTGAACTCACAGTATAATTACAATTTATACGGCTATTTCAACCATCATTACTCGTCTTGGTGTTTTTTGTTGTTGGTAACACCGTCACCTCTCTTAGCGTAATCCCAACCTTTAAAACCCCTATTGCTATAATAAACCATAACATTACATCGTACTCACAGCCATCGCAACCACACGCTGCCCAATCTTACACAACAGCTCTCGTCCCATTTTGATCCCTTCCAAGGCTATATATCCCACCGAGTTTCTGTAACCGTCTTCCCTATCAATGCCATAATTTCCTCCCGCTCCCACCATAATCTGTCTCCTCCGCACCATAGCCCGGCCTCCACCGCTGCGCGACCCCCTCTGCCGCGCCGCCAGCATTAGACCTCCTCGCACGAGATAACTTTTTCCTTCTTCTATCAAACTCACGTCGCAAAGAATCCATACAAACTACGCTGTCATTCGTGAGACAAAGACATCATCCATCACGAGTGTCAGACAATCGATAGCCAAAGTTGCAAATGGTGTGATAACTGCTTCATTAATCAGCACTGTCAGAACGTTAAAAGCGTTTTAGAAGTGAAGCACTGTACTTGTGCTGAAGCCGCGTTCCCTATTTAACGGCGGCTTTGATATGATGTCGATGACGTCAGCCCTACTACGAAAATTATATAGTTCAACGTGATGTCATATACATTTCCTGTCGCTGACACATTTGTATCCCCAGGCAGTCCTATCTTCAGCGCACATGGCATATTTATTTGGTCCATCAAGTCAAGTTCACGCCACCGAGGTCTCTAAAATAAATATTACCACGTTGAGACCTTGATATTTACCCACACTTTGGTTTTGGTAAAGAAATTAATCTTTGAGGTATGTACACTCTAAACTAGAAATTGCATATTTTTTACGATGTCTCCATTATAACTGAAACGCATCCATTTTCCTTCTGCTAAGACTGGCTTTCAATCCCTTTCCTCCGCCGTGGCAGTCCTCCCTTGGCCCCTACGATTCCCTCCCTGCTCTTAATGTTTAAACTTCCCTCGATGGTGTCGGCATTCCCCAATAACTCCTCTCGGCCCCAGTGTCCCTCCCTCGTAAGTTGTCCTTCGTGATCAACTTGACCGGCTCCTGCTAATGACCCTTGTTGTTGGCTGTCCCTTCGCACGTGGATCTTTCACTTTATTTCACTGTGCTTTATTTCCTTCCTCTTTTTAAATGGCTGGTGCTTCTTATTACCATTACATCACCGTTCCTCTCCTGCCTCGCCTGATTCGCCACTATAAAGATCAATGCTCTCAATGGACAACTTTAATGTCCCGAGAAGAAGAAAAATAAAAGAGTTCTCACCCTTTCTCTACCATTCTCTCTTTCTCCGTCTCTGGCTCTGACTCCCCTCACGGCACTCCTCTGCCTTCCCCTCCTGGCACTCCTGGCACTCCTCCGCCCTCCCCGCCAGGCACCAGACCTCTTCTTCAAG
>NC_061821.1:40270226-40272726 GCF_019202785.1 Penaeus chinensis | reverse complement strand
CCTCACCATCCCTTAACCAGACTTTCCCCCTTGCCTCATTCCTTTCCTCACCCTTAGGCGACCTCGTCTTTCCCCGTGCATCTTCCTTTCCCTCGCCCTTCCGCGGCTTCATCTTCCCCCTTGCCTCATTCCCTTCCCCCGATTCCTGGCCTTGGTTTAACTGTCTATCACTAAGCTATTTGTCCTTTAATGGCTTTTCTGGCGAATACTCTGTCAACCCTCACAGTCTGATCAGCGCTGTATCACAGTCATCCCACGCTGTGAACCTGGTCTCATGGTTCCATATCCCGGTGAAAATTGCCATTTGGCGTAGCGCGCTGCTAGTTCTTTCGGCTGGGGAAAAGACCAGTCCATCAAGCATTATCAGCAGAAAGACAAGTTCTCAAGTCCCAGTAACATAATAGACTTGAGATATGAATACCATTATTTAATTTACATTTAAATAGATCATTAACTCTCGTACGAGACTATATTCGACGTCATTATCTGTAATTTTCGGGTAATGATGAGACCGATTAAAGTGATTCTTTTCCTTGTACGAATTTTCCACTCGGGTTTTAAGGTCCAGCAACCAGCGGATATTTACGTTTTCTTCGCGAGTTGCCACGTCCTCCTCTATCATCCTCGGCGCTTCTTGTATGCATAAAGAACGGAGGACTTAAGGCATGCTTTCCTTTCTCAGGATATTACGTAGAGACTTCAAAAATGTTGGATTTCTTTTCTTATTTATATTATCATTGGCTTTATTATTCATTATTTTTCTATCAGCATCCCATATAGTATCATGGTCATGTAGATGGTAATCAGCATGATATGTCACATATATCATCACCATTATTATAATTTTCATTATATCTATCATTACGAGTATTACCATTGCTATCATCATTATCATCATCATTCTTTAATTGAAACAGCAGATGATATTATTGTTTTAGAACCCATTTTCTAGTTATATATCTAGTGAAGTAAAATTAATTCCCAAAACAAAATATTCTTTCAAGTTGACACGTCATCTGAGTGTGTGTGTTATTCCTCAAGTACTCTTGGCAGCGACGCAGAAAGGTTTCATTTGCAAACTACCAAGGATCTTTTGTGAGAAGAAAACTTTCCGGTGTGTTGGTGCATGTATGTGTGCATATATGTATACATTATGTACTAACATACATTTATATATTCAAACTAATACACACATAATCTGATTCTCTTTTTCTTTCTCTTTCTCTCTCTCCCTCTTTCCTTCTCTCCTTCCTTCCTTCCTTCCTTCCTTCCTTCCTTCCTTCCTTCCTTCCTTCCTTCCTTCCTTCCTTCCTTCCTTCCTTCCTTCCTTCCTTACTTCCCTCCCTCCCTCCCTCTACACACACACACACACACACACACACACACACACACACACACACACACACACACACACACACACACACACACACACACACACACACACACACACAAACACACACACACACACAGTCTATCTGATGCATGTATATGTGTGCACGGTATGTAAGACCCTTCGAACAATAATTGAGAATTGCTGCTTTTCTTTCAGGGAAGTTTCCATACCAAATAATGTGCCCTTCGTGGCGTGGCTAGATTATTTTTTTCATTCCTAGGTCTATGTATCAAAGAAGCGCTTTGTAGGTGATTGCGTGCGTGTATGATTTACGATCTACACCTGTGTTCTTCATCTTCCTCTCTTTTTTTTTTTTTAACTTTAGGTAGTTTTTTTTTTCTATTAGTAATTTATGACAACAATTTAAAAACCAATAACAAAGTGCAAAGCTCGAAGGCGGCAGCTTCTCCCTGCCTGACAAAGAATGTAATTTCGCAGCGAGAAATATGAGTAACGACTCCTGAAATCTCTCTAAATCAAACTCGGGGCCATTAATTATCAGCTGAGCAAACAGAGTAACTTTGCAATCGTCAGCATCACTGGCACCGCCTACATGTAATGGAAATAGACGCATGGATGTTTGTTGTATTTATTCGCGTGAAATTTTGTTTTGCGTTGCGGTTTTGTCCAATTGCTATTCTGTGTTCTACTGGAAATATGTGTTAAATGAATGTTTTGATGGGATTATGGATACTGAAAGGTAAATGTGAATATTAATTATAATTGTGTATATATGAACATACGTATGTGGGTGGGTGTATCTTTCTCTCTGTTTCCTTTTTGTATTTGTGCGTCTGTCCGTCTGTCTTTCGGCCTCTCTAGCTCTTTTTCTTTCTTTCTCTTTGTTTCCATTTTGCATTTGTGTGTGTGTGTGTGTGTGTCCGTCTGTCATTCTCTCTCTCTCTCTCTCTCTCTCTCTCTCTCTCTCTCTCTCTCTCTCTCTTTCTCTCTCTCTCTCTCTCTCTCTCTCTCTCTCTCTCTCTCTCTCTCTCTCTCTCTCTCTCTCTCTCTCTCTCTATATATATATATATATATATATATATATATATATATATATATTTATATATATAAATATATGCATATACATACATCTATATCTATATATAT